>NC_061122.1:89788834-89816002 GCF_002878395.1 Capsicum annuum
TTTTGATAGGCTGAAGTAGATCGACCATAACTTTTTTCTCCGATAGACAAATTGGATGAAACCAATTTCATTAGAAAGAGGACTCATAGAGCTTTCCTTTGATATATAGTAAATCACCCAGATCATTATGTATAAGTATTTATGATCGTTTAAAGTTGGAGAAAAAATACGCCAAGCCTCAGTACTTTTTCCTGCACGTTTTACTGTTCACTACTATTCACGATTCGATCGAAATATTCATAACTCGTCGCTTGGGTGTCCATTTTGGATGATCCACATATCGTTGGAAATCTTATTCGATACTCTATACAATGGTGGGTCATAATCTAAGACATTCCACATGAAAAATTTATAATTCATTCTAGAAGATAGAACCCAACACATTTACGCACAAAATTTCAACGAAAAATTTCCTGGGGTATTACAATTATGGAGGAAATGCGTGGTACGTGATACTCCATCCATCCTGGTGCTACCGAGATGTACCATTATTTGCGGGAAATCTATTGATGGAATGGTATGAAGAGGAACAAAGAAGAATTTATGGCAAAGTGTTCCACGTGTCAACAGGTTAAAATAGAGCATCAAAGGCCCAGTGGTGTGATACAAGAGTTTAGCATTCTTACTTGGAAGTGGGAAGAAGTGAATATGGACTTCATAGTTGGTTTTCCTCCTTCTTGTCGCCATCATGATTCGATTTGGGTTGTTATAGATCAGCTGACGAAATCAGCTTATTTATTGCCTATGCATTCATCGTATACAACTGAAGATTATGCTAGAATATATATTTGGGAACTCGTCAGACTCCATGGAATCCCTTTGTCTATTATTTCTGACCGAGGTACTCAGTTTACCTCTCAATTTTAGAAATCTTTTTAGAAGAGTCTCGGTACCCAAATTCGTTTAAGTTCTACTTTCCATCCGCAAACAGATAGTCAGGCTGAGCGCACCATTCAAACTTTAGAAGATATGTTAAGGGCTTGTGTGCTTGATTTTAAAGGTAGTTGGGATGAGAACTTAGCATTAATCGAGTTTGCTTACAATAACAGTTTTCATGCTACTATTGGAATGGCCCCGTTTGAAGCTTTGTATGGTATAAGGTGTAGATCACCCATTGGTTGGTTTAAAGTTGGTGAGGCTGCCCTGATTAGATCGGATGCGGTATTCTAGGCCATGGAGAAGGTTAATTTAATTCGGGAAAGGTTGACAACCGCCCAAAGTCGTCAAAAATCATACACAGATATAAGGAGGAAAGACCTTGAATTTGATGTTGGTGATTTAGTGTACTTGAAATTTTCACCCATGAAAGGGGTGAAGAGATTTGTGAAGAAAGGGAAACTAATTCCCCGTTACATTGGTCCCTATAAGATTGTGGATCGCATTGGGAAGGTAGCGTTTAAGGTTGAATTGCCCGCGGAGTTATCTAACGTCCATCTGGTTTTCCATGTTTCTATGCTTAAGAAGTCTATTGGTGATTCTATTATGATTGATCCTTCGAAAGGTCAGGTATTCAAGATAGTCTTTCATATGAAGAGATTCTGTTGAGTTTTTTGACTTTCAAGTTCGTAGGCTAAGAAACAAGGAAGTTCCTTTGGTTAAAGTGCTTTGGCAAAATCAATCCGTGGAGAGTACTACTTGGGAAACCGAAGCAGATATGCGCACCAAATATCCCCACCTCTTTCCTACAAATCCTGAGCATGTCAAAGGCATTGTTATCTTTTGATTTAATCCTTATTGCTATGTTTATCTTGGCTTGTGTGTTTTCTACGATATCCAAAAAAATCTAGAATGGAGTATATGCTTGGGAAAGATGATTTTTCTCTATATACTCATTTTCATAGTATTCTTGACCTACCTATCAACATTCGAGGATGAATGTTTCTAAGGGGGAGATGATGTGATGCCTCAAAAAAAATTTTCGTTAAGATCTCGGATGAAAATGTGTTGAATTCTGTTCTTTATCGTGATTAATAATTTTTCTGCGTGGAATTTCTGGATATGAGACCCGTCATCGCGTAGAGAATCAAATAATATTTCTAATGATATGTGGATCATTCAAAATGGACACTCAACCGATGAGTTATGATCATTCCGATCTAACCGTGAATAGTGGTGAACAGTAAATATGCAGGAAAAAAATACTAAGGCCAGGCGAATTTTAGGGTCAAATTCAAACGATCATAACTCCTTGTACATAATGATCTGGGGGAGCTACTATATATCAACAGAAAGCTATGAAAGTCCTCTTTCCAATGAAATTAGTTTCATCCAATTTAGCCATTAGAGAAAAATGTTATGGTCGATATACTGCAGCCTATCAAAACAGTTCACCAAAGGACAGATTTGACATTATTTAATTATTAAGGGTATTTTGGTCATTTCCACTCCAATCCATCCGGGTAAACCATGGATTTAAGTCCATTAAGAGCATTCAATAGCTCATTTTTCTACAAAATTCCCTAAGGCTCAAACCCCAACCCTACTACTCCAAATTTCATCCTTCTATGTCTCCTGATTGAACCGTAGAAATTTTAAATTGATTTGTGATTCGAGTTGATCATGTTAAGGGCTTTGAGAAGCACCCATTATTTTTGTGAATAAATTTCCAAAGTCGGAAGTTAATATTCATCTTCCATTTTTAGGTATGTGGGGCTTTGAACAAGATTATCCTTTTGATCTTGTGCCTGGTATTTTTGTTGAATTACATTGACATGAGATTTTACATGTTTTACCATGAATTGGAAATATGGTTTTATATCTTATATTATTGTCCATGAGCTATGGGATTATGTCATCTAATATGTGTATGATGTTGAGATAGAATTATGTCCAAAAGGTATTTGATTATGGGAGTATGATGATTTAATTTGTTAAGCCTTGATCTATACTATCATTCCACTATTTCCTTATTATGAATTTATAATTGATATTGAAAATTCTATATCCCTACTATGGGTTGTGATGTCTCAAGTACCTTTAAATGATAGTTGGATGGCAAATTGAGAAATATTGATATTGAAGTTGCAATGAGTCTTGGTATTTTCCGGATGGTTTTGATGAGTTAAATTGTTGAAAATGTTATGTATTGAGTCTTCATATCCTTTTCCAAATGTCGAGTTGGTTATGGTTCAATGCATTGATATGTTGTTGATGTTGAGGAAGATTAAAATATTTTGAGCTAAAATGTGTTGAGTTAGGAATCCACAAATTGATATGATTTGATAAACGAGAAAGAGATTTGATTTGGTATTTATGATAGACCCTTGTGATGTTGTGGAGGATTTCCTAACACATTCTGAGCTTGTCGGGGAGTAGTACTTAGTACCGAGAGGGAAATTTGGTATTTCCCCAAACCTATGTGCCACCGTTGGGTTGTTTGATGATGATATTATTGGTCAGAGAGCCCAATTGTGATTATTGCAGTTTTAAGATCGTACTCCCTGGCAAAGAGTATGACGCTCCCGCCAATGGGGGTTTCAAATGTTGGTATTCCACATAGCTCACGTGGGGTTGTCAGTTATAGGAAACTCCCCTATCCATAAGAGTCATGTTTATTGAAATACCGAGTCACTCCGAGTTTTGATGTGGTAAGTCAAGTTGCCTATGATGATCTATAATGATTTATGATGTTTTTCTCCTATATTTCCTATCTAAGATGTTATGAGTTGCATGATTCAATGTCACTCAAGCCAGGTGCGTCATTATGGTCCGTATGTATGTTTTTACGAAATTTATGATATTATTAATATTTTGCGTGCGCCCCCACATACTCAGTACGTATATTGTGCTAAACCACATATTTCTCTATGGGCTACATTCTTACCATGATGTAGGTTCAGGAACTCAGCCGAGCCACAACAGTGATATCCGAGTCTCGCATCTATGTTCCTTCAGTAGTGAGTCCTCATGGTTCGAGGACCAAGTTGCTAGTTTTGGTGTTGTTGTTTTGTGATCCCTTTGATTTGTTGAGTCAGTTAGGGGTTTGTCCCAATGGCTCATTGATTTTATTTTATAGAGGCTATGTCAGACTAGTGTATTGTTGGGTTGCTTTGTGTATAGACATTCCATATATGTACAGTCTAACGATATTCTGTGCCATGTGCGATGTGATAGGATATGTACTTATATATATATTGTTGTGTTGGAACCCAAGGGTAGTGTTTTGGCTTAAAGGGTTAGCTTGAGGCTCCGTGTAGCCTGGGGCACCATTTGGCATCTCGGGATGATATTTTGGGGCGTTAAACATCGAGTCCTAGGGGTACTTGTACTCGAAAAATATAGTTGTGTGCCTAGAGCCATGTCATGTTTTCACGATACTCTCAGTCAAGCCATGTTCAGTAGACTTCAGTCAGTTTCATGACTCAGGAAAACTTATGTAAAGGTTGTATCAGTTAAGTTTTACTCAGTACTCGGTAATCTACGTAATCTCAGTAATATTTCGTCAGTCTATGGAATTCAGTAAATCTTAGTATCAGTACAATTTAGTTCAGTATTCAGTTCATCCATCAGTAAACTCAGTCAGCCAACAGAACTCAGTAGCATTTAGTCAGTTAACAGAATTCAGTAGTATTCCACTAGTCATCGGAACTCAATAAACTCAGTCCATGTTCAGTTCAGTTAAACAGAATAATCAGCAATAGTTTAGTTAATTCTAGTATGAACTAGGAAATCAGTTTAGTATAATCAATTCAGTGTCATTCAGTTGGGAGTAGGATTCAGCACCGAGCGAACCCAAGGATGGGAACTAACCTACCAGTAGAGGGTGTGATTCTTATACGTAGTCCTTGCATTCCAGAACTATGTAGCTAGCATAGGTTAAGACATCAATACCTGTCAGTTGAGGTTAGATGAGGTGGATTAACCTTTCAGATGAGGGTTCCCACCATTTTTATTAGAGTACCTGCCAGATGAGGGTCACTCACAGCTTATCCTTACCAGTGGCGCGGTATTGACACCCTTCCAATCAGGGCAGAGATTGAATCCCAGCTTAGCTATTATAGCGTATTTGGGTCATGTCGATTAGATAACTACTTCCCACAGTTTCAGCATCAGTATCCATAAAAGAACTCAAATAGTTCTTTAGGATATCAGGACTGTCAAATACAGTCAACTCAGATACAGTACAAAACTCAGCTAGTTCCATCAGATTTAGGACTGTCAGATACAGTCATTCATGCTATCAATTATTAGAACTCATGTTATCAGATATATCAGTTATCAGAATTCAGTTATCATTCATGATATATTATCAGTAAATACATATCATCAGTATTCATACTCAGTAGTCATGTTATCACTAGCTCAATTTCAGGATTGTTGTATACAGTCAATCAAATCAGTTCTTCATAATCAGAACTATTAGAAATAATCTTTTGTTTATCAGTAATATAGTATCATTCTCCCAGTATTCAATAATACAATATCAGTTCCTCACTTATTAGTGAATTACATATTAATATCAGTAAACTCAGTTATTCAGTATCTCAATATCAGTAAAAGCAGTCATTTAGTATCTCAATATCAGTAAACTCATGTTTTTAGTATTCAGACTCAGTAGTCAGTATCACCATGAGTTTAGTTGCAATTACGTATGTATGTATTCTCACAGTAAATCAGTTAGCATTGTTCATACATATAAAACCCTTTGCGTCTAGCCTACCTCACTCGTATACTCAGTACATTCAGTCATACTGATGCATTTGTACTATGGTGTTTTATTTGACGCCATAGGTACAGAGGCACGAGTTTTAGAGCAGCAGTAGCATTGTAGATTTTAGCAGTCAGTGCTCCTCTTCATTCGAGGATAATATTATTATTACTTTATTACAGTATTTTAGATTAGTTTTTTAGTTCATGGAGTTAGTTAGAGACATGTTCGTTCAACTCCTTATTCAGTTCAGTTAGAGGCTTTCGGACTAGATATCAGATTAGATGTTCAGACTTCAGTATTTATGTTTCTTTTTGGTATTGTTATACCATGTTTTTTAGATATATATCAGTATTGAACCTTATGGCCTTACAGTTCATGTTTCCGCATATTTTATGAGATATTATGCAGTTTACAGGTACAGATATCAGTCATGGGTTATCTTGTAGTCCTTCGGGGTCATGAGCATCGTGTAGTATTTTAGTTCAAAAAATTAGGGTGTTACAGTACTAGTTTGCAAGTGAGGTAAGCTGAATGCAAGGGTTTATATACATGAACAATACTAACTGACTGAGTAACATGAACATGAGAATACATGCATGAATATATAACTATAAATGAGACCGTGATAACACTGACTACTGAGTATGAATACTGATAACATAGATTTTTTATAACTAATATAATTATACTGAGCGATTGTGTCTGACAGTCTAGGTTCTGATGGAACCAGCTAAGTTCTGTACTGAGCTGAGTGACTGTACATGATAGTCCTGAATTCTATAGAACTATCTGAGTTCTATTATTGAGACTCTGGAAGGTAGTTATCTAACCGACATGCCCCAATTAAAGCATTATTATTGAGTTAGGTTCTAATCTATAACCCTAATTGGAAGGGTGCCAATACCGCACCACTGGTAAGGACAAGTTATGAGTGACCCTTATCTAACATATACTCTAACAAGAATGGTGGGATCCTATCTAATAGGTTGAGCTACCTCATCTACCCTCATCTAGTAGGTTGGATGTCTCAACCTACGCTGGCTATGTAGTTCTGGAGCGCAAGGATTACTTCTAAGAATCACACCCTCTACTAGTTGCTGAGTTCCATCCTTGGGCTCACTCGGTGCTGAATCCTACTCCCATCTGAATAGACATTGAACATGATTAACTGAACTAAACTGGAATAAGTTTATTGAGTTTCGTTAACTATTAGAATACTGTTGAGATCTGATAATTGACTGAGATTACTAAGATTTCCTAAGTTATGTAACTAGCTGAATTCTACTGAATTCTGAAACTGGCTGAGAATACTACTAATCATGGCATGACTGAGATTTATTATGAAACTGACGCTAGCTCTTGGCACATAGCTAAGTTGTTGGGTACAAGTAACCCCAGGACTCTATAGCATAAAACTGACAAGACATGACACTTCTTGAACACATGACCATGGTCAATAATTCATAGTACTATCATTGGGGATTTTCATGAAGTATTTGAATACCACAAGCTTACACATGAATAAGAACACATATAAACATGTCATAATTCCCTAAGCCTAATCTTATAAGCATTACATCAATCTATTACAAGGCATAACAATAGCATGGGAGTCATTTTGAACATAATGGTAACATGAATTCATCATTTAGGTTCTATTGAGTTATAAGGTCTAATTCTCATTCTCTTAGGTATTTTATCAAACACCTGGCATGCATAACTTAGGGATTAAGCATGATCATCAAATTAATACAACATGACTCCACAATTCAACTTAATCTCATAATTTCAACTCACATACTATCATTGTTCCAAGAACAACACATAAAGATTTTAACTTGGGAATCATACAACAACATCAATATGGTTATAATAAAGCCATGACATAAACATCAAAATTTATAATTTAAAATTAGATTCTTGGGCGTCATGGATGAAAGGAATCCATGAATGAACACTTGACATACCTTAGTTCTTGTTTTTACAAAGATTGACGGAGAGATTCTTGAATTTGGATCCTTAATTAAAAACCCTAAGCTTTTTCTTGATGGATTTTGAGAGTAACAACAATAGTTTGGTGAAATATGGGCTGAATCTTATGTTAAAGGCTTATATAAGGGTGGAAAATTAACCCTTTTTCCCTTAAAAATCCGGATATTTAATGACTAAAAATTGGGCATCGACGTGATTGGTGATGCAGTGCATCGATGCATCGATGCAATACCCGACGCGTCATGCCATGATTGCACCAAGCCTCAGTAGTTTTACTGGTAGTCCCTACAAAAATTTTAACCAACGCGATAGGCGATGCGGCACACCAAGATCGCATCGGTCCATTATTTTGGGACACCAAACGTGGTCTAAATGAGGTCCGAAAAAATCCAAAACTTGTTCGGAAACATCTATTTACCTCTCTGATCATGAATTTACAAAAATACGGACCATTATAGGACAATAAGGTGAAAAAATAAGATTGGCAACTTTTGAAGGCCAAAAATAAACTAAGTCTTATAATATCTCCCCCTTGAGAATATTCGTCCTCGAATAAGATTGACTGAGATAGGGAAAATACAAACTGAAGTATATAGAGGACATGAATAACTAAAACATGACTTCATGACTGACATGACTAATAAACTAATTATATCATACTGAACATGCATATCTGATGCATGGGTAAATGATTCATGAATGCTTGACTAAGATTTTTGATAAGATGAGTTTCTCATAATTAGGATACATATGTGATGCTTGAATACATAACTGACATGATACATGAGCATATGATTAAATATGCAATGGTATTTGTTACCAAGTTTATAATAGAATTCTGAGCATAAAACTGAATACCAAGTTGGTAATAAAACAAAACATGATAACTGAGCAAGCTTAAGGAAAAGTATTACCTTGGGTTGAGTCTAAGTTAGCGGAAAAGAGCTGAGGATTCTTGGTCCGCATATATGCTTCTGCTTCCTAAGTAGCTCCCTCAACAGACTGATTCCGCCAAAGAACTTTGATAAGAGGGACTTTTTTGTTCCTCAGTCTACGAGTCTGGTAGTCAATAATTTCAACTGGAATCTCTTCATAAGAGAGGTTGTTCTGAACATAAATGCCCTCTATAGGGACTACAATTGATGGGTCACCTATGTACGTCTTGAGCAAAGAGACATGGAACACTGGATGAACTTAGGCTAGATCTGAAGGTAATTCAAGGTTATAAGCTATCTTGCCGAAATGACTAAAGATTTTTAAGAAATTGACATATCAGGGACTGAGCTTTCCCTTTTTTTCAAATCTCTTCACTCCCTTTATGAGAGAGATCTTTAAGTAAACATAGTCACCAATCTCAAACTCGAGATCCTTTCTGCACATATCTACATAAAACTTCTATCGGCTCTGAGCAGCCCAGAGTTTTTCTCTAATCAACTGGACTTCTTATAAGGCATTGAATACTAAGTCATGCCCTATAACTGAGGCCTCACTAACTTCAAACCAACCAACTGATGATCTACACCTCCTACCATAGAGAGCTTCGAAAGGAGCCATCTTAATACTGGAATGATAGCTGTTGTTGTATGCAAACTCAATCAAAGAAAAATGGTCATCCCAACTACCCTTGAAATTAAATGCACATGCTCACAACATATCTTCTAAAGTCTGAATGGTCCTTTCTGGTTGACCATCTGTTTGAGGATAGAAGGTTGTACTGACATGAACTTGGGTACCAAGACCCTTTTAAAATGCTTTCCAAAAATGAGAAGTGAACTGAGTACCTCTATCTGAGATAATAGATAATGGAATACCATGCAATATGACTAACTCTTTGATGTAGATTTTGACGTAATCCTCGGCTGAATAAGAGGTATAGAGGACTAGAAGAAAATAAGCTAATTTGGTCATCCTGTCTATAATGACCCATACTAAATCATGTTGGCAATGAGTATGAGGCAAAACTGTCAGGAAGTCAATGTTTACTTCTTCCCACTTCCAAGTAGGAATACTAAACTCCTGCATGGACCCACTAGGCTTCTGATGCTCTATCTTAACCTACTGACATGTAGAGCACTTAGCCACAAACTCTATAATATCTCTCTTCATCCCACTCACCAGTAGATCTCCCGTAAGTTGTGGTACATCTTATTGTCCCCAGGATGAATAGAGTAGCACTCACCATGCGTTTCTATGAGAATTTGCTACCTCAAGTCATCTACACCTGGCATACAAAGACGACCCTGATAACGTAAAATACCATCTCCCCCTTGGGAGAAAACCTTTACTTTCTGATCTTTGAGTGATTCTTTAAACTTGATTAGACTAGGATCTCTATCCTATTTTTTTGAACCTCAAAAACTAGAGATGATTCTGAACTATTCTGAACCCATATATTATCTTTTGCCGAATCAACTAGGTGGATACCTAGTTTGGCAAGCTGATCGACTTCCTGAGCTAACTTCTTCTTACTGTCCTCAATATGAGCAACACTACCTTTAGACAGTCTACTGAGAGCGATGACCACTATATTGGCGTTGCCTAGATGATAAAGGACACTCAGGTCGTAATATTTTAGGAGCTCTAACCACCTTCTCTGATGGAGGTTAAGATCTTTCTAAGAAAAGACATACTGAAGGCTCTTATGATCTGTGAACACATCTACATGAACACCGTACAAGTAATGCCTCCAAATATTTAAGGAAAAACTACAGCTACTAACTCAAGATCATGAGTATGATAATTTTTCTCATGGTGTTTAAGTTATCCAGAGGTGTAGGCTATGACCTTACCATGCTGCATGAGGGAACAACCCAAGCCTAATTTTTATGCATCACAATACGCTACTAACCCATCTGTACCATCTGGAAGACCTAAAACTGAAGCTGAAGTGAGTTGAGTCTTCAACTCCTGAAAACTTTTCTCGCAAGGATTTGACCACTAAAACTTGACTTTCTTCTGAGTCAATCTGGACCTAGGGGATGCAATAAAAGAAAATCCCTCAACAAACCATCTGTAATAGCATGACAAATCGAAGAAGCTCCTAATATCTAATGGAGAAACAGGGCGAGGCCAGCTTTTTACTTCTTTAATCTTTTGAGGATCAACTCTAATGCCATCAGCGAAAATGATATGACAAAGAAATGCTACTAACCTTATCCAAAATTTTCACTTACTAAATTTGGTGAACAACTGATGATTTCTGAGAGTCTACAATACTATTCTGAGATGATCTACATAATCACGCTTACTACAGGATTAAAAAAGGATGTCATCTATGAAAACTATGACAAACATGTCCAAGTACTGCTTGAACACATGATTCATCAAGTCCATGAAAGCTTCTAGGGCATTGGTAAGACCAAAGGACATAACTAAGAATTTAAAGTGGCCATACTGAGTATGGAAGGCTATTTTTGGAATGTCATATTCTCTGACTCTAAGCTGATGATAGTCTGATCTGAGATCTATCTTGGAGAAATAGCTGGCACCCTGAAGTTAGTCAAATAAGTCATCGATTCTGGTGAGTGGATACTTGTTTGTTACTATGAATTTATTGAGTTGACGGTAATCAATGCACATTATAAGAGAGCCATCTTTCTTTCGTACGAATAAGACTGGTGCGCCCTACGGGGACATACTGGTCTAATGAATCCCTTATCTAGGAGATCCTTCAACTATTCCTTTAATTCTCTGAGTTCTACTGATGCCATTCTGTATGGCGGAATCGATATAGGCTGAGTATCTAGAAGAAGATCAATATCGAAGTCTCTTTCCCTTTCTGGAGGAATTCTTGGAAGATCTTCAGGAAAGATATCTTAATATTCATTCACTAATGGGACTGATTCAAGACTGGGAGTTTCTAAAATAGTTCCCTTAACTCGAACAAGATGATAGACACATCCCTTAGATATCATTTTCCGTGCCCGAAGGTAGGAAATAAACTGACCTTTGAACATAAAGTACTATCTCTCCACTCTAGGATAGGTTTATTCAAAAACTAGAACTGGATTATTCTATTTCTATAGTTGACTGTGGCATAGTAGGAATGAAGCCAATTCATGCCAAGAATGGCATTAAAATCATTCATCTCTAATTCAACTAAGTCTACTGAAGTGACCTTCTGAGATACCATAACCAGATAGTTCCTGTATACCCATCGGGCTACTATGGTTTAACCCACTAGGGTAGAGAATAAGAAGGTCTCTGCTAGAATTTCAGGACTGACTCTAAAATTAACTGCTATATAAGGAGTAAAAAAAAACAAAGAAGCTCCTGGATCTAGCAAAGCGTAAATATTAAATTGAAAGATCTATAATGTACCAGTAACTATATCAGAAGAATTTTCCTGATCCTGTTGGGACTAAAAACCGTAGAGTCTATTTGAACGTTGCCCACTAGTAGCACTGCAGGTGGCATCCTGCTGATTCGAGTGATCGAACTGAGATGGGGAGCGGTTACGCTGACCTTGAGGACCTGGATGAGGACAATATCTAAATCTGTGACTTGGCTTGACATATCCAAAGCAAACATCACTGCTAGCTCTGCAAGTACCCTGGTGGTGCTTTCCACAAGTTTGACAAAGAGGATGAGTGCGGGCACTGCTAACACTGCCCTGAGGTTTAGGGCCTAGTGCCCTATCTCTATTGTCATCTCTGAATTTCGACACTGGAGCACTGGATGAGGAAAGATCTAGACCTGATGACTTTGGGCGAAACTGAGAACGACTTCCACCCTCTGACTTATGTTGAGCAAAGTTAAAACTATCTGTTCTTGCTCTCTTATTTTGCTTCTCTCTTATGTTAATCTTCTGCTCTTCTATCTGTTGATCATGGATCATAAGCCTAGCTATGTCCATCTCACTAACCAACATTGCAGATCTGCACTCATTGACCAAACTATCATTCACCCTAAAAACAAACTTATTCATCTTAGCCCTATTATCTGCCATTACAAGAGGAGCGTATCTAGCTAGTTAAGTAAACTTAAAAGAATACTATTTCACTGTCATATTGCCCAGCTTGAGTTTGATAAATTCTAACACCTTCCCTTTCCTCAGCTCTAGGGAAAATAATCTATCAAGAAAGACAGTGGCAAACTCCTCCCACTCTATAGGCCCTGCATCTTCGGCCCTCTGTGTTTTTCACTGCTTGAACCATGTGTGAGCCACATCCTGCAACTGATATGTAGCTAGCTCAGTACTCTCACTAGCGGTAACCCCCATGATATCTGTTAGCTTATGAACTTGATCAAGGAATTCCTAAGGGTCCTCATCTGACTGAGACCCGAAAAGGGATGGTGCATTCATTCGGGTGAAGTCCCAAATCCTAGGTGCAGTTAAATTAGCCACTGGGTTGGCTGAAATGACAGTTGGTCATTCATTCTGGGCAGCAACTGATTTAGCAAGAGTAGTGAATGCAGCTCTGAACTCTGCATGAGAAACATGTTCGTCCAAGGGATCTTCTTGGATGGGCTGAAGGGCAGACTGATTTTCTTTTCTTCTCTTGGGAGGCATGTTCTATAGAAGAAAGGAGAAACAAATTAGACGGAGAGTTAAACTTGATCTCATGCTCACTGTCATGACATAAATACTGAAAAAAAGGAAACTATTCCAAAAACATCTTATAGCCTCCTGTATATAAATATGGCGCACAACACACCCATGCACAATACTCTACTAAATATGGCTTTCAGACTTCCTAGGACATTATTGAAACGCTGTCTATGATACCAAGTTTGTAATGCTCCGAATCTGGTACCCAAAATGCTACACAGTGCTCATGACCCTGAAAGACCACAAGAAAACCTATGACTGATATCTGTAACTGAGCACTGGATAATATGATGTAAAAATGTAGAGTAAAGGCTAAAAGGCCAAAAGGTTCAAATATATGATAAAACATAACATATGGAAATATGGTACATCATTACCAAAATAACTAAAATAACTGTGAACATGCTATAGTCTGAAAGCCTCTAGGCTGTCTAAATAAGGAGTTGATGGGACATGTCCCCAAATAACTCCAACTACTGAACTAACTAAGTACTAAAAATATGAAATTATTAAGTCATAACATCTTTGAATGATAAGGACTCACTGCTGACTCTGACTGCTAAAATTAGAATGCTACTGATGCTCTAGAGTTTGTTCTTCTGGACCTATGGTATAAAACACCATAGCACAAATGCATCAGTATGATTGAATATACTTATATGCAAGTGAGGTAATCTAAATGCAAGGGTTCATATGTATAAACAATACTAACTGACTGAGTAACATGAATGTAAGACTATATACATGAATACACAATTGTAAATGAGACCGTGATAACACTGACTACTGAGTCTGTATACTGATAACATGGATTTATGATAACTGATATAATTGATATAACTTATACTGAGCGACTGTGTTTGACAGTCTAGGTTCTGATGGAACTAGCTGAGTTTCGTACTGAACTGAGTGACTTTATCTGATAATCCTGAATTCTGTAGAACTATCTAAGTTATATTACTGAGACTGAGACTATAGGAGGTAGTCATATAACCTACATGGCCCAATTAAAGCATTATAGTTGAGTTAGGGTCCAATCTATAACCCCAATTGAAAGGATATCAATACCATGCCACTGGTAAGGACAAGCTGTGAGTGACCCTTATCTAACAGGTACTCTAACGAGAATGGTGGGACCCTCATCTAATAAGTTGAGCCACCTCATCCACCCTCATCTAGCAGCTTTGATGTCTCAACCTACGCTAGCTACGTAGTTCTGGAGAGATTGTCAGAGAGATTCTTGAATTAGGATCCTCCATTGAAAACCCTAAGCTTGTTCTTGATGGATTTTCAGAGTAACAACAATATTTTGGTGAAATAAGGGTTGAATTCTGTGTTATAGGCTTATATACGGGTGGGAAATTGCAGATATTTAGTGACTGAAAACTTGGCATCGACGAGATTAGCAATATGACGCATCGATACATCGATCCAATACCCGACGTATCACAACATGATCGTGCCAAGCCTCAGTAGTTTTACTAACAGTCTCTGCAAAAATGTTAACCAAATGTGAAACTTGTCCTGGAATACCTATTGACCTCTCTAATCATGAATTTACAAAAATACGGACTATTAAAGGACATTAAGGTGGTGAAATGAGATTGCCAACTTTTGAAGGCCAAAAATAAACTAAGTCTAAGAACTTAGCTAGAATTTTCTAAGTGCGGGACCCCCTTGACAAGCATAAATAACTGATTTAAGCTTAGAAATTTTACGGGTTCTTACAGACATCCACCTAAAAATCTAGAATTGCCAATGTTAATCACAGATATACAAAGGATGAGTCATATGTTGCATCAGATGGATCATCTGTTGGGACAAACTCGAATATGTAAAATAAAGATGTACGATAATTTTGAACAAATGACCCATTTGTTGCAACATGTGACTCATCTATTGGTACAAATTAAAAAGTACTAAGACCTATTTATTTTATTGAAAAAGACAAACATATGTTGCAACAGATAACGCATTTGATGCAACAGTTTATACGAAAGTTGCAACAGATTTATATATTAGTTTGTTAATTTTTAGTAGATGTATAATCTGTTGAAATAGATATGTCCGTTTATTTGTTAGAACAGATGATATACATTCACCTTCTTTAGCTCAAGCTGCTCTCCTGTGGCTCTTGTACATTGATCAAAGGTACAAGACAAAGACAAAGTAGTGGTAATTTTTCTTTTTTCAATGCTTGATGATGCCTTGAAAATTTTTTTGGTTCTTATCTTAGTCACCTTGATCTTTAGTGGGGTGTATGGATATGAAATTCTCTTTGATGGAATGACACCCTTTTTTTATATCATTTCCTTTGCAGAAGCAGTTAATGTATTATTGGCATTAATCACTCCATTATGTTTTCCCTTGCAGTCTTGACATTTGCATGAAGAACATTCGCTAGAAGTGGCAAAATCTATATAACCATTATGATCATAATTATAATGGTTTGTTATTTCAAAAACTATAAGAGAGGCACCACTATCACTACTATCATCAAGAACAATAAGCCCACCCTCCAAAATTATTTTTCTTGTGATTTTTGTTTCTTCAAACAATTTCTTCTTTATTCTATCAATGACCTTAGGGTCCAATAAAGTTTGCACAAACCAGAAATTAATAAAAAATGGCATCTTCAACTATTGATTGGTTTGAACAAGCCACGGATGGACAATCTAAAATAAATAATCAGTATATATATTAGAATGGTGATGAAATTATTTTAAAAAATCATTGATTAAAACAAAAACATAACTAGAATTAGACTTACTGTTTCTTCAGGGGTTGAAGAGATCAAGAAATTTTGCATTTTTATTAGTTTTGACCCACAACTATCTCAGGATTCTTGGACAGGAAACTTCTTCCTGGTAGTTCACTTGTTGTCTCAAATAAAGTGGCATGTTATTGTTAACTTTTCTCGCCCAAAGAACATTATGTACAAACCAAACCAAGCACAATGATTGCTTGTGCTTCTTTGAAAGTCTTTTACCTTCCAACGCTTCTATCAAATTAATACTTTTTAAGCTTGGACCTACAAGGGACACCAGGTCATCGCGATCACTCGACTTGCCTTTGCCTTTTTTGGATGTGCGGGGTGCTTCTTATGGGTTAGAATAGGTATAACTTGAGAAGCGAAAGAAGGATAACATTTTAATCCAGTAACTATAGCAAACTCCTTCCAACTAAAACAAATAGGCATGCCATAATAATTTATCCACACCTCATCTATCTTATCTTTATTTTCATACATAAACCTACACTTGAGAAGATCATATACCATTTTCATTTTGGAAACAAGCATTGTTGTCCTCCGTCAAATCAAGATATTGCCCAAAGAAGCTATCCCTGAAATAAGCATCCCACTTTTATTCTTGAAGTATTTTTCTAAAGGCGTCAAAAGATTTTCCCATGGTTGAATTAACCACGAAATTACCCACTAAATCTGTGGAATTAGTGCACTGCATTCTCACAGAATAATGATCAATGCTGGAGGTTTTAACCAACTCTTCGGTGGAATGGATATTAGCATTTGGATCTTCTTTTTTGAAATATTTCTCCTCCCCATGTTCATCATTTTCTACTCTTGATTGAGATAACGCTTGTAAAGCAAGATCATAGAGTGATGGATGTAGCCTAGATTCTTACTTGTTCCTTTACTTGGACTTGATTCTATTTCTTTTCTTTTGGGAGCCATATTATCTAAAGTTAACAGGAACATAAAATAGATTATAATTGATTAATGCATTATTAAAAACGGATAACAGTAAATCAAACATGTACAATAATAAAATAAAAGTTCCAATAGATAAAACATTTATTGAACCAGGTCATATATCTGTTGCAGCATATAACGAACTTGTTGCAAGGATGAGTATTCAGTTGGAAACAATAAAAATAGATCACTCATCTGTTGCACCGGGTAGGTTATCTATTGTATCTTATAAAAAACCTGTTGTTGCTATTAGTAATCCATTAGAAATAATATAAACAGACCACTCATTTATTGCACCAGGTAGGTTATCTATTACAACTTATAACCAACCTATTGCAGCGGATGAGTAATTCATTTGAAATAATAAAAATAGATCACTCATTTGTTACACCAGGTAGGTTATATGTTGCAGCATATAACCAACCTATTGCAGCGGATAAGTAATCTGTTGAAACAATAAAATAGATCACTTATCGATTGCACCAGGTAGGTTATTTTTGCCATATATAACCAACCTGTTGCAAGGTATGGGTAATCAGTTGGAAACAATAAAAATAGATCACTCATCTGTTGCACCAGGTAGGTTATCTATTGCAGCTTAAATTAACCTACTACGGCAGATGAGTAAATCATTGGAAAAAATAAAATAGATCACTTATTTGTTGTACCAGGTAGGTTATCTGTACAGCTTATAAACAACCTATTACAGTGGATGAGTAATTCGTTGGAATTAATAAAAATATATCACTTATCTTTTTCACCAGGTAGGTTATCTATTGCAGCTTATAAACAACCTGTTGCAACAGATGAGTAATCTGTTGGAAATAATAAAAACAGACCACATATTTGTTGCACCAGGTAAGATATCTATTGCAGGATATAACCAACCTATTGCAAAGTATGATTAATCGGTTGGAAATAATAAAAATAGATCACTCATCTATTGCACCTGGTAGGTTATCTATTGCAGCTAATAAACAACCTATTGCAGCGGATGAGTAATCCGTTGGAAACAATAAAAATAGATCACTTTTCTGTTGCACCAGGTAGGTTATCTGTTGCAACTTATAATCAACCTATTGCAATGGATGAGTAATGACAATGCACACACAAGTGTACGTGGTCTTATCAAGTAGTAAAGTGGCTTCAAGAACGCCCAAGTATCGATCTTTCTGGGTCTTGCATTCGCCGACTATCCAATTCTAGTTTAACCAATTAAGGACAGTAAAAAATAGAGTTTTAGAATGGTAAATTAAAAATAAACTAAAATAATGCGGACAAGTAATGAATTTGGACAATCAGTGGATATAAGCCCAAGGTTAAGACTTATGAACAATCATACTACATTATTGAACTTCATTCATTAAATCGCTTATCTTGGTTGTTGATTCGTAAGGTTAATGGCATGATTATGGTCTCCCAACCTCTAACCTTTTACCTAATTTGGATATTATAACTACATCGTTGAGTGGGAATATAATAGCTCACTTAAGTTCTTTACAAATATCATTCTACATATGAATCAATTAAGGCATCTAAGTACATCCCTGTCCTAGATACAAATTTGAATTCCTTATTTCTTAAATAAACATAAACCATACCATGCTTATTCCCATATTCTATCGCCCTATTCCCTCTCCCGAGTTCATAAGGTTGACAATTGATGTGTTCTAAGGGTATATAATTCTTAAAATAGTTAAAACAAGAATAAACAAACAACCAATGATGATAAGCAAATCAACAAACCTAATTCAAAATGAAAGTAGTCATGATCTTGGCCTTAACCCCAGAAAGGGAGTTTTAGCCTTCAATGGAAATATTCATCATCCAATCCCTTAGATTGATGATACAAATCAATAAAGAAACTAAATTAAGGAGATATAAACCCTAAAAAGAAGTTGTGGTAGACTAGACCAACACCTAGCTCAAGCTAGTCACACTAGTTTTCTCGGTTGACTACTAAATAATCAATTTTAATCAAAACTTATTTGGAAACACGATTAAACATTGTAAACATATACATGGACATATAAATGATCATTTATATTATTACCACCTCATTAAGAACATGAATCATCCTCAAAACAAGGCTAAAATGGCTAGAATGGCAACACTAAAATGCATAAATTCACCCAACATCAGCACCCCACACTTAAAGCCTTGTTCATCCTTGAACAATTCTTAACTATGAGCATCATAAGCTAAAGAGAATCCATACTTCTACTACATGCAAGAAAATCAAGCTAGTACTACAATGACTACACATAATGCAAGTTACTACACTAAGCATGTTTCAACACAATTGAAATCTCAAGAACACTACTCAAAAACAACCTAGCCTCAAGAATTAACTCATCTAGTTGGAAAACTCATGCTTATTGATCAATTAAGGAAATCATAAAAATCACCTATATTCATCAAATATGTGCCCCTCATAACAAGAGAGTTACCCATAACACTCACAATAATGAAATTCATAATATAATGGGTACAAGAATCAAATTACGCTCACTCTCACAAGGAATTCACAAGTTATACATAATGAACCATAGGCTTGCCCTTAGTGTAATGCTCTACTAATATCGAAATGTGAAGCTTAGGATCAATTAGGTGTTTTCTGGGTTGTAATGTAGGCTAAGGGATGGATAGGAACTATTTTTGCCAAGAATAGTGACTAATCTCTCTAAGCTCTTTAATACACTACATTGTACATTTAAAACAAATCCACAATAACTAATTTACACTTTTTTATCCACCCATACCTTTTTGTTTTTTGCCCCCATCTCTTTTAAGCATTTTCACAAACACTTGGTGGACGCATAGTTTACTACCACAAGAATCAATTTTCTCCTTTTTCATAGTCATGGCAATATTTCTATCATAAATTATATCACACTCATCCTCCACACATCAATTATAAACACCAATAACTATTACCTTGGGGCATCAATTTCGCCTTTTCCATCTTATTTCTCAAACTCCTTACTAAATTGATTTTTTTTCAATTAAAGCACTTAAGAGCTTTTTGGACCAAATTATGGTCTATCAAAGAAGGGGGTTAGGCTACATATGAGGCTACCAAAGAAAAGGCTAAAGGCTCAATGGGGGTTAACTAGGATAATGCACAAAGGGTAGGCAAAAGAAAAGGTAAAAACAAGGCTATCAAAGAAAAGCCTAAATCATCTCCTAAACCTATACTTTTTATTTCGCTTTACACACACACCGGGAAAGTTCTAGACATGACATACAACAAGGAATATACAAAAATCTCACACACACATGGCACATGCTCAACTCACATAAGATCATCATAGACTCCCAACCAAATAATAGCACAAATTCAAATTTAAGCCAACAAGTACAAGAGTCACAAACATGAGCTAAGAGTCTCAAAAATAGCAATTCACATAATTCAACATGCTTTTACCAAAAAAACACTTGCACCATGTAATCAAAAATAGCACCAACAAGAATATCTAACTTATTTTTAACCTAAATTTTTTTAAATTGAGCAAAAAATTAGAAATTTCTCCACCCCACACCTAAAAATCTACTTTGTCCCCAAAGTGAACTTTTAAAGGTAAGAGATAGAAATACTCCTTGAGGCCTAGGCCTAGCTAGTAGCATATTCACATAAAGGAGATCCATGGGAACCCACACTCAGTTTTTGCCATGCTCCTTAGCTCAAGTTTATGGTATTCAAATTTCTTATTAACCTGCGACTCAATAAATAAAACTACATGAAATAAAAACAAAAAAAATAAAAATAAAACATACCTTGATTGGGTTACCTCCTAAGAAGCAGCTAATTTAGTTTCTCGGCACGACCTAATCATGTTTTTTCCTCCATCTTGAGGATACAAATTTTACCCCAACATCATATCTATCTTTTTGCCTCGATCAGAGGGAGGTTGTACAAAGATTAAGGAACCAAGTAACGTATGATACATGGTAAACCACTCGGCCTTCAGGTGAAGTGTGTTTTTACGTTGCTTATCCAGTGTAAAATCCAAAATATAAGATTCTAGTTCCTCTTCTTCGCACTCTTCCAATATTTTTAATGATTCCACAGACAAGACATCATCTAAACATAATGTGGAAAAGTTCTTTGAATGGGGCCTAATTAATCCTACTTCAAAGTCTACACAATCTATTACACACTCACTTTTGTTTACCTTCTTAATTTCAAACTCAAAAGAAAGATGACAATCTAGTGGTCGTGATTCATATAATGGTGGTGGCATGTCCTTAACCTTTTCAACAATTTTAGTTTCCGAGTACTCAGACTTCCTCAAATTGTCAGCAACTTTGTCTTCAACAGGTTGGGAAGTCAACTTTGCATCTACTTTTAGCTTATTATTCAATTTCTCTACAACCTCCGGATAGTTCTTCATGTCTTCCATCAACTGTACTTGAGATGCTAAAATTTATTTTAACATCTCTTCCATATTGCTAGTTGACTGATTTGGTTGGGCCTGTTAAAACGGTTGCTGCTGGATATTCCATGATTGTGGTTGATTCTGCACTATTTGATTATAGTTGTTTATATAATTTTTCCTTTCAGTATAGCCCACAAACATTACTGAATGAGGATTGACAGCACACATATCTTCAAAATGACCACTATGGCCACAAACCATACACCATAAAGAATCGTCATCACTCGAATACTATCTATCCCAGGCTTCCATATCAAGAAGTGTGATAAAAAGAAATATAAAGAAGATAAAAGGAAAAACTAATAAACTATGAACAACTCAATATAGCTAAACTAAAAATAAGATAGTTTCCTAGTTACAATTCTCTGGCAAAGGCGCCAAAAACTTGATAGCGCCCAAGCACACACGCAAGTGTATGTGATCTTATCAAGTAGTAAAGTGGCTTCAAGAAAGCCCGAGTATCAATCTCTTAGAGACTTCAGTTCTCCGACTATCCAATTCTAGTTTAACCAATTAAGGAGAGTAAAAAATAGAGTCTTAGAATGGTAAATTAAAAATAAACTAAACTAATATGAAAAAGAAATAATTTTGGACAATCAGTGGATAGAAGCCCAGGGTTAAGACTTACAAACAATCATACTACGTTATTGAACTTCATTCATTACATCGCTTATCTTGGTTGTTGATTCGTAGGGTTAATTGCATGATTATGGTCTCCCGACCTCTAACCTTTTACCTAATTTAGATATTACAATTACATCATTGAGCGGGGATATAATAGCTCACTTAGGTTCTTCACAAATATCATCCTACATATGAATCAAGTAAGACATCTAAGTATATCTATGTCCAAGATACTAATTTGAATTACTTATTTCTTAAAATAACAAAAACCATACCTTGCTTATTCCTATATTCTATCACTCTATTTCCTCTTCCGAGTTCACAAGGTTGATAATTAATGTATTCTAAGCGTAGCTAATCCTTAAAATAGTTAAAACAAGAATAAACAAACAACTAATGATGATAATCAAATCAACAAACTTAATTTAAAATGAAAGTAGTCATGATCTTGGCCTTAACCCTGGAAAGGGAGTTTTAGCCTTCAATGGAAATATTCATCATATGGATTGATGATACAAACCAAGAAAGAAACTAAATTAAAGAGATATAAACCCTAAAAAGAAGTTGTGGTAGCCTTCTCAATCCTCCAAGATGTCCAAAAGTGATTAAAAATGTTTAAAAATTTGTATTTATATCAAAGAACAAGTCCCAGGCCATGTTGGAATCGAAATGGAGTGAAATGCCCTTGGGTGGAATAGACCATGCGTCGCACGCTGTATTACATAGGAATGGAGCATGAAACGCATGCATATCATATGTACACACTGTTTTGGGTCCCTTCTAATTCTATTGATATGTTGCACGCACCAAGATCAGTACCCACGCGCTTTCACTCTCTCAATATATTTTAGGTATCCAAATTTACGTCAAGCTGTGTTTTGTGATTCCGTGATCCATTCCAAGCTTTTTTGAGTTGCTTCCACTTGATTTAAAGCTTATAAATATTTCATATATCATCATAATTCATTCACCAAGATCCTTATAGAATTAAACACAAAAATTTAGATCTTAAAACAATATAACATCCAAGACGGAGAACTAGAAACACGAGCTAAGCATAAGCTCCATTCTCTTTGATTTCTAACTTACTATTTTGACTCTTGTCTTAATCCAATTGACCCTTGAATATTACCAACAAGTTGTTTCACATATAAATACACAATAAAAACCTTATAAACTCATTAAAACACATTAGAACCCAACACGATAAACTAGACAAACACCTAGTTCAAGCTAGTCACACTAGTTTTCTCGGTTGACTTCTAAATGATCAATTTGAATCAAAACTTATTTGGAAACACTATTAAACATTGTAAACACATACATGGACACATAAATGATCATTTATATCATTAACACCATATTAAGCACATGAATCATCCTCAAAACAAGGCTATAAAGGCTAGAATAGCAACGCTAAAATGCATAAATTCACCCAACATCAGGTAATCCATTGGAAATAATAAAAATAGATCACTCATCTGCTACACCAGGCAGGTTATCTGTTGCAGCATATAACTAACTTGTTGCAACAGATGATTAATCCGTTGAAAACGATAAAAATAGATCACTCATCTTTTGCACCAAGTAGGTTATCTGTTGCAACCTATAACCAACCTATTGCAAGGGATGAGTAATGTTGGAAACAATAAAAATAAATCACTCATCTATTGCCAAATGAGTTCTCTATTGGATCAATATTGTTTAGATTTCTTCTAAATAGAAAAGTCATCTGTCACAACAAATGAATGATCTGTTAGATTGTTCATCTGTTACAGCAGATTTTAATTATGGCATCAAATTTTCATGTGTTGCATCAAATTTCCATCTGTTTCATCTAATGTTTAATCTGTTGCATCAGATGTTTCATCTGTTGCATCAGATGGTTCATCTGTTGCAACACCATTTTTACCAAGAAAAATAAAAAATCAACCCAGCAACACCAATATCACACACACATACTAAGAACATCAATGGTGACCAAAAATCACCAACAGATCGAATCAACAGTCCGACAATAAGAACTACAATAACAACAAAAAATTACATTTCACACCATAAAGAGTAGAGAAGAAATGCCAAAAATTAGGGTTTTATTCAGTCCACATTTTAAATTTAAGCAGGAAATATTGAAATTGTTAACCAATACTAGAAGAGAAATTGGCTCAAGTTCCTCAGTTTTTTCATTAATAAAAAGACATAATTTTTTACCTATGAAAGAAGAAATGGGACGACGAAGAACTCGAAGTTGTTCTCGTCGGAGAATACTACTTATCACGTCGATTGACAGTTGAAAGTCAAAAAGGATTTCGCCCAGCTATTTCTTGCCGTATCTTGAAGTCACCGTAAATTGAAGGGAGAAAGTTTACAGAACTGTTGGTTGGGAGAGAGTTGAAAGAGACTGTCGAGAAAGAGATGAGAGAGATAGTTGATTCGAAAAGAAGAGGGGTGTAGGTTGATTTGTATTTTTAAAAAGATTAGAAAGTTTTGAAAATATTAATCAAGTCCATAATTAACTTAATCAAGTTTTCTAATTATATTTTGACCTTTCAAATTAGTCAATGTCACCAATACTTCTTTCAAGAGTTAAAAGACATCTTTCCTTCAATTTTTTTTACTTTCCTCTTCTTCTTTTTGTACATTTGGTAGCACAGTTTATAATTTTTTAATAAAAAATTACATTGAAAGATTATTTAATACTTCTTTCTTCTTGCCCCTTTTTTCCGCATCATTCAAAAGCTTGGAGTACAAAGGGAAGATAAAAAGGAAATTTGTTGGTGAAATTGAATTCTAGACGTAAATGATGACCACAATAATAATTAAAAATTGTCAAAAAATTCTTTTTTTTATTCATTTTACAGGTGTTGGTGTGGGTATGATTTGATCAATAAAGTAGAGGGGGAACAAGAAATTTTAGGAATGAGTTTAAAAACAAAAATAAGTAAATGTGCGTAGATTTTGAAGAAACTGGATGTCCAAGATACAACCTAAAAATAGCAAGGAATGCTAAATTGTAAGATTATCTACATTCGAATAACGTTATTTATTTGGAGTATTCATTTTGCAGCAATAATTTTGCTGTCGGAGCGTCATACTACACTTCCATAAATACTTTGTTTTTTGTTAGTTGGAAGATGAGTAAATTTAGTTTAATTTTACTTTTTACAAATTTATAGTTTCAATTCTTATTATTTTGGTGTGTAATGAATGTCTTGAGCTAAATATAGGAATCAATGTTTTTATATTTGTAAGCGTAAGGTGAAATATTTCTTATAATCACGTATTGCCACATTTGGAGAAAAAACATCACGGAACGTTATTTTTTCTTGATCCTTGTGTTTGTTTTTGTGAAGATAGAATATATGTAAGCCTTTTTATGTTTCTACTTTCCATCAATTCTCAAGATATCATTTCTTTGTTTACAAAATAGAGTTTCAAGCTCTTTAAACTTGTCCTTCTTACAAGATTTTTAACTTTGCAATACTTCTCACAAGCTCTCACAAGATTCAAGAGGTGACGTGACATGTCTCTAAAGTCAAGAATAATATTTATCTTTTTTTCTCTTCTTCAAATTTTTGACATATTTCTTTAATTTTTCCTATTTATATGATATATTAGAAAATTAAAATAAAAAATAACCATATTGCTTTAATTATTCCTCTGTTTTTCAGTTTAGAAAGCTCAAAAGTCATTGTCATCAATTGAATGATTTATTTATCATTTATTATCAATTAAACAACTGTCAGCAGATGTATTTATCCTCTTTTACAAAATTTAAATAGTTTTTTCCATTTAGTTCAAAAAACTTCTAAACAGAATCAATATAACTTTCTTCATTACTGACAGTTATTTCAATTTATAAATCCCTCTCTTTATTCACTTTCTTTATTCTTTACCCAAAAAAATAGTACAGAAAGTGATTCTTTGGCTCCTCGTTATTTCAGCCTTTACTTCTCTTTTTTTTTTTTTTTTAATGTTAAGTACTTTCTTCATTTCTAAATATGCAATTCTTTTAACTTAGATGCATCCTTTAAAAATTTACTCATTCCTAGAAAATAAAAAAATTTTTTACTAGTTTACCCTTAATAAATTTATTGAAAAGAAATAACTTCTTATTAATTTGTTGGTTATGTGATGCATGCAAAAATCAAACAAATACAAATTGCATATGTCAAAAAGGAGCAAAATCGATTGCAGAATGAAATATACAAAGGAGCTCCACTAGATCAACCTGGCAAAGAATGGCGCGCCATGTTAATTCAATTATTTAATATGGTAAGTTATTAAATATCGATTACTGTAATAGAAGTGTTACTATTAGAAAATATTTTCTGAATTATTTATTAAAAATATATAATCCATTATTTAATACTAACCTTCATTATTTGTCATCATTGTAATCTCCTTAACTAGTAAAACAAAAGATAAGCCTATGTAGACTTTTCTAGACTTAACTTTTCTAGACTTGTAGAAATTTCTAAGGCTATAAAGACTTTAGACTTTTTAGGGTACTAGCCTTTTTGACTTATAGGTTAGCATTTAAAAAACGTGTAAAAATGTTTGTAAAGTTTTTCGTTCTATAAATAAAGGAAACTGAAGGCATTGCAAAACAAGTCTTCATGTGTTGAAGCAATACTCTCTCCAATATTTTGCTCAGTTAATTAAAAAACAGACATATTTCAATGGAAAAAAGCTATGGAAGAACAAACTTCAAAAATATCGAAACTACCCGAACAGGTATATTTATGATTATGAATAGCTAAATTCATAATTCCCAACAATCATGATATGTCTAAATTTTCTAAGGTTTCTTCTATCCATATTAACTTTTCTTTTAGATTTTTCATTATTTTTCTAATTCGGTTTCTATAATTAATTTCTTTATTTAGATTATCTTGATTTTCTCTAATTTTTCTAATGTATCCTAACATCTCTTAATCTGAATAATATCCTTCTAGGTAAATTTCTTGGTATAACTGTTCTATCCAATCTATGGTTTCAATTTCATAGTCTATCATTTTTTCTAATATTATTTTCTTAATGTCTATAATTTCTATATCTTTAAGTATATATAAGATTAAAACTTTAAGATAATCTAGATGATCTATCTTTTAAAATTGATTTTATTATAATATTTTGTAGTTGTTTGTTTTAGCCTTAGTAGTTGTTGCATATTTTTATTAAGAAATTCTATGTATTT
>NC_061122.1:89819002-89953323 GCF_002878395.1 Capsicum annuum
TTTTAAATGGATTATTAATTTTGCTTCAATACTAGATATTAATGTAATTAGGTAGGCTAATCTTTGTGGGTTTTCTTTTGTTTTATTTAGACTTGTATATTTTGAATAATTACTAATTAAAAATTATTTAATTTTTCTAAAAGCTTCTCTATTTTTAAATGGTCTTCTCATAATTAATTCAATAAACATAGATAAATTCTAACATATTCTAACATATATCTCACTGCTCTACTTTTTAAATTACTGTACTTTTTAAATGACTGAGCTCTGATACCATTTGTAGGGGGGTGCGGATATAGGCGGATAACTTATTTATGAAATAGATTCATTGGGTGGGGGTTCCTAGGAACCCAGTAACTTTTGTGCGAATCTTGTATTTATATTGAGAAATTTGGTAAATATGTAAGAAATATAAGTTGGGAACCTATAAACAAAGTATGTTGTTGGCCTAGTGAAGTAGAAGGACTTGCTAAAAAATTTTTGACCTTGTGGTTGTGGGTTTGAATCTCTTTCTTACAATTTTGGTTTTATTTTTGTCTAATGTGGAGAGAACCCACAAATTTTAAATCCTAGATTCGCTCCTAAAATGCATAATCGATCGAAAGAAAAGTGTTTCAGACACATTTACTTATACGGTCACGCGGTCACCTTCCCTAGTGAAAGAATATAGTTGGATCTCGTGTTTTGGTAAATATAGTTGGATATCACTAACAAATTGGAATAACTTGACTTGAAGAATCCACACCCAATGAATACATTTGCAGTATTCGTTTGATCACATATTGCAATTTAACTCAAAATTTGTGCGGACGTGATTTGATAGAATTATATGACTATATCCACAAATACAAAATTCAGCAATGTAATCTAATCATAAAAATTGCACTGTCTACACGTAAACTAAACGTAATTTACACATAAAATTAGCACTGTTTACAAGAATACTAGTAACTAAAAGACATCTTGTTCATCAAATTAACGGAAATGATATAATATTGTTCAAAGTATAAGGCAAAAAAAAAAAATTAACAAAACTGAAGAGTTGACGGCTAAGTTAGGGATAATTCATCGTCTGGAGTTTCACTATTTTCTTAGAAGTTTGGTAAGCCAACTCTTTTTCTGTAGTGTATATATATATATATATATATATATATATATATATATATATATATATATATATATATAGGAGACCAATTCATTATTTACTTTAATAAGATAATTAAATTCATCCAAAATGGCATTCAAGGCAAATGTTTTGCTAATTTTTTCTTCGGGTCTTCTGATTATATAATCAGAGGTTATTGCTAGGGAGATACTTGAGCCATCACTTTTAATAGAGTAAACCGCCTACTGATTTTACTTATCTTCCCTTAATAGTAATCTAATAGTGAAACATGTTGCCTAACGCATTTCAACTGTGTGGTACAAGTAAATGAAACAGTGATTTTTATGTGGAAAATACCTAGCTCAAAAAGATATGAAAAATCATGACATGTACCTCTACAGGATTTCACCCCAACTTCACTAAACAACTTTGAACCTCAGCAACAACAAATTACCGGACTTAAGTAATCTAAGAATTATAAACTCAAACTCCTATTCAACTAAATTCACAAACCTCCAAAGGTATGTGATCTCAAGGCTTCAAGTTTCCTAACTTGAAGACAATAATCCTAATTCAGTTTATACTTCACTGAATGTACACTACTAGAAATGAGTGTTATGGGAACGCTTATTTAGCGATGGTTCTTGAACTGTTACAATAAACATCCTATAGTGACGGTTTTAACCGTCCCCTAAAGTTGTCTAGTCTATTAGCTCAAAAAAATAATTATAACCGTTGCAATAGGTGTAAAACCATCGCAATAGGTGTACTCTGTGGCAACGGTTTTTAGAATCATCACTATAGGCTATTTTTGGAACGATTTTTTTTTTACGAAATATAATTTTTCCTGGGAATTTTCCCTCCAACATTTTAATTAGCCGCTTCTTTCAATTTTATAGTAATTAAAAAATAAAAATACTACTTTTTGGTGTTAGGTAGGGTTTAGAAAGCCGCAAATCCATATATACTCTCATCTTCCTCTTCTCAATTCATCACTATCAGAGACTTCCATAATCGACTCATCTTCCTCTTCTCAGTTCATCACTATCAGAGACTTCCATAATCGACTCATCCTCCTCATCGATGTCAATTCTTCAATATCAGAAAATTAGTTAGTTGATTTATCTTCTCTTCGTTGTATACATCCTCAATTGGTGGTTGGAAACATCTTCAATTGGTTGAATCAGTTGAAGATAGTTGGATACATCTTCAATCGGTTGTTCAAGTGAACGACACTTCGGTTTGATTTGTATCGGTTCAACCGCTCTTGTTCATCTATGTTCAATTCAGTTTGAATCGTTCCCTACAACAACCTCTTTGTCAAGGTGAGGAAAATGTTCTAGCATTTATTTTTTGCTTTCTTCTTATAACCTCATTTGTTTTTCTTGATACGAATTTTGCGAAGTTCATTACTGTGTTTTAGTTGATGTGGGTTATTCCTTGAAGTGTTGGTTGTGTAATTTCATTGAAGTTTTGGGATTGTGCTGAAATTAAGAATTGTAAGTAACGAAAATGGAATTTAGGGTTCTGTTGGGATTGTTCGATTTTACCGTTGGTTGTGTAACTTTGTAGAATTTTTGTCTTTTAGTTTAATTTAGAAATACTACGTGACCTGTTTTGTTTTGAGTTTCAATGTTAAACAATTATTATTGTTGTTGTACGAGTGAAACTGTAAGAGCAGGAGAGAACCAGGAATGATAAAGATTTAAAAAGGTTTGCATTAATTTAAGATGTCTATAATATTGTTATGTAATGATTCTAGCAAATCCTTCATAATGAAGGTTAAAAAAGATTGTCTAGATTGTTTCAAAGAAGAAAATATAAATTTCGTGCAGATAAGGAGACTCGAGGTTGCCAAATGGTATGACAACCCTTGTACTTACTCTACTACCTAACCTTAATTACTAAAACCCTCTCGTAAACTTCCATCTTTGCTAATGACAAATATATCACAACAGTATTGCTCAGCTAACTGCAACTACTGCAGAAAGAAAACTTGGCTGAAAACTTTTGCCTTAGAGAGCTTGAGCGCCTCCACAGCTTCCTCCACCTTGGTTTCCAGAGATTCTAGTGACTCCAGTAATAATAATAGCAGTTCAACATTGTACATCTCCAATAACATCCCGGTTATCTTTGTAGAAAGCTAAGCTCCGGCTGTAGAAAATATGTAACTTTATTATTAATATGGATTTACTAATCTCCCATAGGAAAAACATAATACAAATGCTTCACTTTCCTGCTTTCTACCTCTCATTGTTATTGAACTGATACGATATTAGCAGGTTAGTCATGGAACATAACTATATATGCTCTTGAGAGTCATCATACACATTCAAGATTTGACTTCGACTTCTTGCTGTTGTGATATAAAATTGTTGTGGTAGTAGCATGATCTTAACTGGTGTATCTTCTTCTGTTTGACTATTCCCAATTATAATTTATGTTTAAATTCACTACTGTTTGAGTTCACATTTTGAACTTTGGTCTTTCCATCAAGTTTTACCAATGTACTAGTATAAATTGTGTACAACCTTGATCTTTGAATCAAGCCTTACTGATGGGCCATCTAGTATACATAAATAAGTTAGCCAAAGATATTCATTTACCAATTCATATAGTTACCAGTTCACTTAGCCTAAGTTATTCATTTAGTAAGGCATCTTTTGATATTAATAGGTTATACTGTATTAGACTTTTCTTTATTTGTTTTTGAAAGTGTTTAAAGTAATAGTTTCTTTACTAATCTATCTCGAATTTTATCTGTTAACTTGTATTTGCTATGTTGGGTATTAGAGTAAGAAGATTGTGGGGTGGTTGTGATGAATATTGAAAAGAAGAGTGTTGTCTATGACTTTCAACCACCTGAATGTAGAATTTTTTCTGAATGTAGAACTTTCACACTATTATATCTATTGGACATGAACAACCACATTTTCCACTCACATTTTCACTCCATTTAAAGTGTACACTTTCATGATATGTAGAGCATATGATTTTTTTTATCTGATATATATGATATAAAAAATTAAAATTAAAAATTTACCAAAAAAAGAAAGTATACTTTCTCCATACTGGATAGTGAGTTGACACTTCTGTATTAAATAGCTTTACTAGATGTAACTTATTCAGGTGCATGGATTACTTTTGTTTGAGTTGATCTAGGAAGCACTTGTCTTTCACTTCCTTTTCTGAATTTATGAGACAACGGCTGAGATATTTCCTTTATTTTATAGGTTCTTTCACATTTGACAACTTCTGATATCTGTAATTCTGAGGGAGTCAGGGAAGTGACATTAATAAAAGCTATTTGTCTTGTGGGGAAAAAAGTGAAGGAGGCAAAGATCAAAGATTCAGGTATGCTTTGAGTGTCTTGTATTCTTAATTATATGCAATTACTATATGTTATTGATTACATTCTCAGGAAGGTTGTTAAATACATCAAAAAGTAAACTTTAGTTGTTTCCATTAGGAGTAAGCATATGCTAGTAAAATCTGTAGAAAATCAACAAGAATACCAAAGGTAAGAATAAAAGGAATTGGGTGCACTATAGTTGAAGTCAAAAATCATGTGAATTCTGTAATATTCAAAAAAAAAAACAAAAGCCACAAGATAAGGAGAAAAATGTGCAATGTTTGACTGGATGAAACATTAAACTAGTATAGAATTTGGTGAATGGTTTAAGAAAAAAGTTAAAAATATTGAAGTGCCAAATCATTTAAGATGGCTAGCTATAGGGACTAATTTTGTGGCTAAAACATATACTGATATTTCATTAATGGATATCGATTCCATACAATGAGACGGGACATCTCAGGCAAGACTGAAAATAGTGGAGTGACTTTGTCAGCCACGACAGATAGTTTTTCTAGTGCTAGAGACCCAATCCGTTGTTGGAATGGTTATCTATTATGGAGTTATTGAAGATATCATCAAGATAGATTATTGGAGTTGCTTTAGTGTTGTACTTTTTATATGTGATTGGTTTCACAATGAAGTAGATGAATATGGGTTGACTCGCATAAATTTCAATAGAAAATGTAGCACAGATGGCCCATTTGTACTAGCATCACAAGTGCATCAAGTCTTTTATGTGGAAGATCCAATTGAAAAAGGGGTTTATTAAGTAAGAAATAAAGTCCCTGTTGATTTGTATGATTTGGAGGAAGAAAGTTGTCCCACTATTGAAGAAATATTTTGGAGGGAGCCTAATGATGACATTGGTTCATCAGAAAGAGTAGAAAATGTTGATGTCAGATAGTTGAGGGACGATCTCCCTATTGATACTATTGATGTGCCTTCCCTTGACCAATATTTAAAATATGTAGAAACATCAGAAGATGAGGATGACATTGATAATACCGATTGGGATTGGATAGAAGCTGATGACTAACAAAATTAAGATATTCTTAAATTTTATAAAATTTTGTTGTAATGGTAAGTGATATATTTTTTATTTTTGCTTTCCAATTTAACTATATTCAGTTTTTGCTTTCCATAGATTTAGCCTAAGATATGTTTAGGTTTAAGTATTTCATTTTTATTGTATTATGTTTAGGTTCAAGTATTTGTTTTTTTGTTTGAGTCGTTTGGTGTTTTTTGGGGCTGTATTACCTGAAGTTGTTGCAATTACTTCTTTTTAAATTTACGTTAAGTATTTTAGTTTATGTTCAAATTTTTTTGTTTTATGTTGGTTGGCTGGCTATTACAGATTACATAGCTGTTTCAGCCAGATCACATAGAAAATATGACTTTCTGTTAAGTGACTTTTACTGTTTTAAATGGCTGTTAAGTGACTTTGACTGTTTTACTGTGCATTTTGTTTCATTTCAGCATTCTGAAATTTAACTTATTCCATCTTAATTTTCTACAGGTTTGTCTAAAATGAATTAGGAAGAGCCTACAAAACATAACAAAAGAGAAAGGAGCAGGTTATTTAGTAAACCTGGATCGTTATCAGTCTTGGCGGTAAGTAGAAAACGACGTTTGCTGACAACAAATAAAATTGTTTAAGTTATACGATCAGAGAAAGAAAATCTTGTAAAGTTAATTGAGCAAGAGCATCCACCAGTAGCACCACCAGTACTACCATCCAGAGAAACTGAATAATCCGTGATGGAGCACCATGTTGTAGAGGAGCAACATGCAGAGGATGATCAACATGTACAACATCAGGTCCAAATGACAGATTCAACAACTCCTACAACAACTGAACATTCTAAAGAACAAGGTAAGATATAGCTTAGAAAATTATTAAATTCATTCATGACCTCTAATTTCTTCTATTTATTTATAGCGGAAGGGCCTTCAACTAGAAGAAAAAGAGGCAAAACACAAATACATAAAGTACATGGCTGGAAAGAGAAACAATTGATCATATTAAACAAAAACAACCAGCCTGTTGGTCCTATAGATGAAGTTGTAAGTGAGTTGAGCATTTTTCTAGGCACATTGGCAAGGAAAGCGACCCTTTGACCTTTAGATATATTTGATTGGAGGCATATGGATATTAAACAGGACTTATGGGATTATACCAAGGTTTGTGTTCTAAATATTTGATATATTATTGTTAAAATTTGAATATCAAGTTACATATCATTATTGAAACTTCTACCCTTTTCATTTTCTTAATTAAATTTGTATTTTTTTATGTTGTTCTAAGTGAATGGAACCAATTTGTAGGCCAAATATGATATTCCTGATGCTGTAAAATATTGGGTTATGGAAAGAATTCAAGAATCCTAGAGAAAGAACAAAGTTGATTTCAAGAGAGATCATTATGATCCATAGGAAAATCATGAAATTCGACTGAAGAATGGACCCGAAAGTGTTTCAGAATGTCAATTTAGAGAGCTCTTCGTGTATTGCAAGTCTGAAAAATTTTAGGTAAAACGTATTTCAGCATTTACGATCATATTACTATTAGTGCTACAAATGAAGCCTTTTATTACTATAGTTAACGTTAATGATTTATTTTTTCAGAAAATGTCCAAAACCAATACTGAGAATCGCAAGAAGTTGATGAATCCGCACACTACTAGAAAGAAGAGTTTTGCTTTAATTCGCAACAAATTGATGTGTTTTCTTCTTTATTGTTTAGTTATAAATTTTCATTTAAAAAGTTTTTGATATTAACTAAATATCATATGAATAGGAAAATGAGAAGGGGCAAACTTTGTCATTAAAGGAGATGTTTGGGGTCACTAGAGCAAGAAAATCTGATCGTACATACAAGACGTCTAATGAAGACACCATTAGTAAAATTGTATGAATATTATCTTGTTCAAGTTTATATTGGCATAAATGATCACTTATTAATTTTTAATTATTTTAATATTCTTAAATATAATTATTAGGCTCAAATGAGGAAATTGAAACACAACAGGATTCAAATGAATAACCCGTTGATGCATTTTCGGCCATCATGGGTGCTAAACATCCAGGATGAGTAAGATTTCTTGGAGGGGGGGTTACAAAGAGTTCTTTGAAAATATTAAATAATGGATCTGGATCACTATTAAATGCCACAAATGATGTTGTGCAACAAATGCAAGAAAGGATGTAAAAAATGAAGGATCAAATTGAGGAGCAGAAGAGAACCGTTCGACAAGAAGTTGTTACAGATATAATTGCTCAGCTTCAGAATATAGGAATAGATGATCCTAAGATACTGGCGGCATTGTCCAATCTTTCACCAATGGCTTCGATTGCTACACTAGCAGCTGAACGGGGAAATAGTTAAAACCGTTAAGGTTAGTGTTTGAAGCTAGAATACTAATTATTGTGTAATGAGAGCAAGTCTAGTGAAGTCATGTGGGGATCTTTCAATTCACTAGAATTGTTGTTATTTGTTGTTCTTATTGTTAAACCTATTTTCTAGATAGAAAATCAAATGTTGGAAGCCTAGTGAAGCCGTGTGGGGATCTTTCAATTCACTAGCATTCTTGTTGTTAAACTAATTTTCTAGTTACAAAACCAAGTGTTGCAAGCCTAGTGAAGCCGTGTGTCGCCATTTTTGATTCACTATCACTTTGTTGATCATCTTGTTGTTCTTATGCTCCAAAACTAATCAGAGTACTCAAAGTTTCAGTCATGAATTCTCTTATGATAATTAGTCTTGGAGTATTTCTGTATTGTTAAGCAAGTGTGAAAAAACCCATTCAAGTGTTATAGCTGAAGTGTGAAAAAGTCCGTTCTTTTTGTTGTTTTGAGAAAATTGTGAACCTTTTTGTTTAAACACGTTTGGTTAATGTTGTTATTGTACTTGTTGTTGATAGTTGGTCTTTTTATGCTTTTTTTTTGCCTTTTTAACTGATCCAAAACATGTTTTTCATGTAATGGAAGTGCATCACTGAATTGGTAATTACTAGCCATTTGTATGTCATGTGGAGATGCAATTTTGCCCTTATTTAGAAGCTGATTTTTGGTGTTATACTTGCCGTTATGTCGCTGTTTTTCACTGTTTTTAGCAGCCTCCTTTTGTTGTTTGCTCTTCTTGATCACATAATCCCCTCTTTTGATTGTGCAAGTCATGTTGTTGTGCTGCTATGCTTGTAATAAGTTAGAAATAAGTTAAAATTAGTACCGATCAGGTTCCATTGAACAAATTTTTGCAACTTTACTAGTAGATAAAGGTCTATTGGGATGGTTGTTGTAGCTGTGAAGACGATATAGGAACCGTCATCATAGCCCAATTTTCCAGTGATGATAAATGAGGCACAAGTAATGGAGTCGTTGGATGCATCTGCTATGTCACATTGATGATGCATTGGATGTAAGGAAGTTGACACAAATTGGATTCATCAATTAACTGGCCTAGTCCGACATGGTTGTCGATCTCAGTCTGGGCTTTCTGTAATATTTCTGTATTTTCAAGAAAGTGTGAAAAAACTCATTCAAGTGTTACAGATGAAGTGTGAAAAAGTCCATTCTTCTTGTTGTTTTGAGAATATTGTGAAGCTTTTTGTTAAAACACTTTTGGTTGATGTTGCTGCTGTACTTGTTGTTGATAGTTGGCATTTTAAAGCTTTTTTCTACTTTTTTAACTGCTCCTAAACTTGTTTTTCATGTAATGTAAGTGCATCACTGATTTGGTGACTACTAGCCATTTGTATGTCATGTGGAGATAAAATTTTGCCCTTGTTTAGAAGCCGAATTTTAGTGTTATCATTGCTGTAATTGCCCCTGTTTTTCACTGTTTTCAGCAGCCTATTTTTGTTGTTTGCTCTTCTTGATCACATAATCCCCTCTTTTGATTGTGCAAGTCATGTTGTTATGCAGCTATGCTTGCAATAAGTTAAAATTAGTACCGTCCAGGTACCGCTGAACAAATTTTTGCAACTTTACTAGTCGATAAACATCTAGCTAAAATTAGATGTAATGCCAGGCATTTTATGAACTTGTAATCTGTTCCAGGTTCCCAGTGATTTCCCATCTGATCACTGTCTATCTGGTCACTTTGTCTTTCTCTTAAGAAAATGAGATGAGCCTTTTGTCACTGCCTCTCAGCTTTCTACCCCTATGGGATTGCCTTTCCTATTACGTATTCTAACCATGCTTTGAGGAAATGCAATGTGCCCTTTCTCAACTTTGATTTTGTTTTTCTTATTGTTACAGGTGATCATGACATAGAAGCTGGATGGAATGAAATTGATGAACTAGACTTGACCTAAGAGATCGATCACATTGGCTTCATGTTACACTAGTTCATAATGAAAAACTTGTGTATTTTTTGATTGAGATTGATCATATTTGACCAAGTAGTTTCAAACATCTTCTATTTTTGAACATTTAAAACTTCTGTATGTTTTGTTTTTTTTGAATGGTTAAAAAATATTTGGTTTCTTATTGGTGGATATTTTTGGAATTAATAGTTTCTAGTACTTTTGATTACTAATCTATATGTACATTTTGTGTTATGATAGCTTTATAAAATCATTGAAATAGATAATATAGTATTGTTGAATAATTTAATAATAATTATGAAATAGCATAATATACCTGTCACTATAGCTAAAATTAACTATTGCTACAACTCATTTTTAACCATCCCAAAAGGTTACAAAATAACCGTCCTATAAAGCTTTTAGGACGGTTTATAACTGTCACAATAGGTAGCATTCCAACATAAATCAAACCATTGCAATAACCTAAAAACCATCGCAAAAATTCTTATAGGCGATGGTCTAAATTGTTATAAACCGTTGTAATAAGTCAAATAGGGGATAGTTGAAACCTGTCCCAACAAATCAACAACCGTCGCTATAGCCCTCATACCTGCCGATATATAAGTACGGTTTCAAACCGTTCCCTATACCATAACCATCGCCTCTGCATACATATGATCGTTGCTATAGTTGATCTATAGGAATGGTTCGAGACCGTCACGACAGTTTCACAACCGTTGCCTTATAGAACCGTCACCTCAGCATACTTATAGCCGTCACTATAGTATTTCTATAGGAACGGTTAGAAACTGTCACAATAGTCACAACTGTCACAATATGGTCAGTGAAATAACCGTCGCTAAAGACTAATTTATAGCGATAATTTTGAGAACCGTCGCATAAAACCATTGTCATTGATCTAATGTAATGCCTTTAGTTGTATCGATTCTATAACCATCGCTATAGGTCTATTGGAATGGTTATTGGAGCTATGAAGACGGTATCGGAACCGTTGCCATAGCCCAATTTTCTAGTAGTGGTAGAATTACATCAAAATTACAACTCAAGAACCAACCCTGATACATAGAAACTAAGACTCCTTAACTTTCTACGTATAAGAACCAGACTCATCTATGTGTTCCTTCAATCTTCAAGCTACGAATTGCTAAGTCAATTTGTCAACTGCCTTTTTTCTTTTTAAGTGTGTGAGTGACTGTACAATTCACTCCCTCCATTTAAAACTCTCCAAAAATTTCTTCATCATATCAGCCTTCTTTCTCAGGTGAAACGCTTAACTCTTTAGAGCTTTATGTTAAGTAGAATTCCTTCTTCAACTCAATCTCTCTTCTCTACATTTGTTGTAATCAAACTCAAATTATTCAATCCCACTCATGATGATTGTTTTGAGTTTATCAGTTGTACTACCTTATCCATTCCAAACATAAAGCACTCTTGTCCCCCTATATCAGTGATCTCTTTATAAACTATCATTCTTTTGGCTGCATATCAGTGAACTACTTCAACTAACATATTTCAGTGGTTTGTCAATCACCAAAACTTCTTGAACTCTAACAAATTCCCCTTTTTGGTGATACAAAACTCTTGTCATTATACAAATCCTGACCTTTTCCTGCAGACACTAAGTTAAGAACTTTTAGTAAGAAACAATTTAGTTATTGAGTCATACACATTTCATAACCTAAGTCTTCCCCCTTTTAGCATCATTGAAAAGTATACCCATAGCATAGACAAGTCCAGTTTGTAGTGCTAAACAAATTATGACCACTAGAGCTATCTCCAAGACAATTAGAGTAAGACAAAGTAAATTAATAGTGCAATAGAAAATATAGAGAGAATATAGACATAAGTAACAAAATAGATACTTCATTGATTAGAAAAAAATATTATCTACACGAGAGTAAGAGAAAAACAACATCATGAACAACCTAGGAACTTAGCGAAAAAAAAAAACTTAATAGAACAGAAACCTATGAAACTACGAGAAAGAAAAAGAGGTTAAATGAACAGGTGCAATCAGCTATGTCAACTTGTGAAAGGCCTCTATATTGTCAGTCATTTCCTTGGCAAGGTTTACCTCGAGGGTAAGGTTTTCGGCCATAAGATCCTCCTTTTCTTAAGCATGGTTGGTATGAGATTTCTCTCTTCAGCCAAAGTATCAACCAATTCATTTCTCAATCTTTATATAGGAGTGTTAGCGTGCCTTATTAAAATAGATAATGCAACATGGTTCAAACCTCCAATAATATTCTTGGTTGTCTAAAGAGACCAAACTTGTACTGGGATAGCATAATCTTCAAAGATTAACGCCAATCAGAATCCATAAGAAAGACCATGTGCCCTTTTATCATTCTTCAAAAGCACCTTTTGCATGTTCTTAATGATGAGACTAGGCAGGTTGACTTTACCTTAGTTTCAATCAATTCCATAAAGTGAGGTCTAAATATTTTAATTGAGTGTGCTTCTCCTTTCGTGGTGTGATTATTTGATGGACCACATCAAAGTAAAGCTGGTGGAGAAGAGTCATCTTTTTCTTAAAGACACGATGAGGCTGGAGAAGATTAGGATTACCTAAGAATTTCCTAGTGATGGCTAATGCAGATGCCAGATTATCTAGGGGAGTCTATTTTAACTTAACATAGTGATCGCATCCTCAAGAGGGATAGCAAGGATACAATATATGTTTTTAGAAACAAGATAGATAAAAATATCTCGCACAAAGGTGGTGAAAAGATTGCCTTAAGCTGACCCATTAGTATATAACTCATAGACTTCAGGTCTTCCAAACACGCGTTGGGTCTCTCCTTGACGAAATAAGAAAGACTAGCCCTGAAATTCAATTTTTCCAAAAGTGTGTCCATTTCAGGTCCACCAAAGACAGTCACAATACGTCCTCAAATAAAACACCTTTATTAAAAGTATAGGATATGCTACAAGTGCGAATCAATTGGATCAGAGGTCACAATCTCAGTGGGAGAAGAAATATCATCCTTAGTTGCTTCTGAATTAGAGGATGGACCAGCTTGAGTGACTTATTTCAAAAATGTGGATTTTTAAGTTCTTTTGGATTTTGGAGAGGAAAAAGTAGACTTGTTTAATGCAGATTACTTTGAGGGAGTGGATATTGAGGAATGAGGTGGTGGGGCTTAGAAATAGAGTATTTTATTGTCTTTCCATAATGAATAGATCAAATAAAAAAATTAGTGTCAGAGGGTAAAACTCGGGGAGTAGACGGAGTAAAGGATGAAAACATCTTTTGTCTATCTCGAAAAGCTTTCTCAAGAGAAGATTCCGCTTGCCTCTTTTGATTTATAGTGTGAGGATTTTAAAATGGAGTTGGATAAAGAGAATATACAGGGATAGGCTCATCCTTAGGAATAGAAATACGAGTCGCAGATATTTTTACTAAATGAGGACAAACTTATTTTGGAACAGGTGTAGTATTAGGTTTATTCTTAGTAAGAAGTATCAGATAAGGATTGAACTTTTTACTAGATCTGAGGAAGAAGATTCTATGCAAGAGGGGTCTTAGGCAAACAAATCCACCATAGACTTAAACTCGTTCGAAGCCCTAAAATATAATATTAAAAAAGAAAGAGAGTTGTAGAGTTTTGGCTACATTGGGATTAATGGTAATGATGATTAAAGATGGATTTTGAGTGAAGGAGGAATCAGTGGAATCATCTTGAACTAAGGGAGATGGATTTTGTGAAGACATTATAGAGACTAGGAGAGAGAGCTTTAAAATGGTGAACGTAATAGGTGAATGTATTGAAGGAGATATAATGATGGAATGTGGAGGTAATAAAGGTTTACATAGATGGAGTAAAAGAGAGAATTAAAAAAGAATGGAGAAAGTTGTACCGTGTAGGAGTGAATAGGTGTGTCAGGAGTAGACATATATGAAGAGGATACGTGACAACGATGAGAAATTGATGATAGCATTTTACAGAGAACAAGGACTTCTGATTTTTTGGTGGTTACAAAAAAAATGAAATATTTAGAACATAAGTACCTGGCCATTTCATAATGCATACTTAATCATTAACTGAAGAAAATCATACCTTGCAAAATCCAAGAGCTCCACTGCTTTATGTTTTCTCTAATTCTACATAATTAAAATAAATCATCATAACACTAGAATTGGGACACACAACTAAATGTGAAAGACTTAAATTAATAGCCAAAGACTAATATGCAATAAAGACCTTTTCTAACCATTGAGGATAGTTCATGTAATATTAATCATCTCCAAGTCTAACCTATTCTTTTCAGAATGTTCTCTACCTAGAATAATTTAACAAAAACATGAAACACAACCAACAACCATAAAAAATCTTGTAATTTTTGTTTAATCTATAGTAAATAATGTCACGACCAGAGACTATCCCCTAGTCGTAACAAGGTTCTTGGAACCACAAGTGATCCCAAACTAACCCATGAATTGGTATACTGTTAAGCAACTGATTTATAATATATAAATAACTGGGTTTGTTGTGCGAAAATATAATCATGACAAAATCTGGGAAAAATATAATATTGATACAATTTACAATCTGATAAAACAAAATAGAGAACTGAAATTACATGACTGGCTCTGACTGACATCTATGAAGCATCTACTATACTAACTATAGATAGCCGGGACATGACTCCAACTACCACTAATCAATGCACATGGAAAAAAATAAAAATAAAGTACATGATCCACAACTATCTGGAGTTCTCGAAATAAGAGAACTTATCACCTACTGGCTAAAAACTGCAAACTGTCTGAACCTGGTGTAAGAGCTACATATGGTACCTACATTATGAAGGGTGTAGCCACAAACGCATATATATAGTCAGTACATTGGACTGTACAAAGTATATAGAGACATGTACTGAATCATGGAAATATTTCAAACATTCTGTAAAATTGAGGATATAAGTTATTTGTGAAAATTATGCTTTAGGAACATGACTATACATGAATGCTTTTGGAACATGACTAGACGTGAATGAACTATCTCCCCTTTGGGATAGTTCGTCCCCTGAATGATACTGACTTGGCTGAAATACTAAGGAAAGATTGAGATAATGCACGAGGCACTTATGAATTGAATCATAACTGAGTATCTTAATCTAAATCATGATGCATGAACTGAATTGAATTCACAATTTGTATGGATGCGAAAAACTATCTCTTGGAATGGCAACATTCATGAAATTTCTGATAGTAAGACTAGATTGAAAGATGGAAAAAACATAGGAATTTGTCTGTCTGACCGCTAAACTGAATTATTGGCTATACAGACTGAATCATACTAAGATCTTACACTCAACTATACATTCTACTTCCAAAATTGCACTTCACTTGAGGCTACTTAAAATATTCACATGGGCACTAATAACTCTATCTACTAAAGTATGAGCTGGATTGAATTCTCTTACTATGATCAAGCCTACTCAAATCTACAAATTGCATACATAACACTGTGATACTAGTCTAAACCATGAATTTAATACCTCATGCGTTTTCACCATTTCTCATTTCAAGAATAATTTTTCTTACCACTTCGTAATTCTTCTTACCATTTCATAAACTAACTTCAACCCCTTACTAGGAAATTCACTGACGCACAATGTATTGATCCACTTATACACCAACATGATATTCAAGCCTGTCTTCATAACCACATATGAATTTCTAGACAAACAACCACAAGAGCATCTTTCTCACATTCTCTAAACCTCTATCAATAATAACTTTCTTGCACTATTATTAAGAAGACACAAGAGGAATTCTCAACTAACCATGACATATACAAAAAGGCTTAACCTCAATCTTCTTTCAACCTTATAGCCTTATATAAGAGAAACTTACAAAAATCTTTTCATTAATAAGGAACATTTACTCTCTCCAATCAAAACAATTACTCATTACCACTATCATGACATAAGGAAAGGTCACTGAAAGTTAGAACATGAGGACCTGAAGCATGAAAGAATACTTTGCATAACTTAGACACTTAACTGAGGCTTGAGGAATAGAGTATCCATGACATGGATTTACTACAGAGATCAAGACTGAGGATATAAATGGCATAATTTGAATTTCGCTGATTATTATAGTGTAGCATGAGTACCTGGAACTGAACATACTGTAAAGAATGAGTACATGAGTCATGAGTTGTATGACCTGATTTTGGAGTTCATAAATTGATGGAATATGATTCGTACCCTTGAGTGAACTGGATCTCCTCATACTAAAAACTAAAAGCGTATATAATTCTATGAAAAGTGCATGAATATGAGCTATGGTCATGGAATTGACATGTAAGGCAGGAGTAAATATCGTGATGACTGAAGTCAAAAAAAATTCACTAAGATAAGAATAGGTTGGGCATCATCCTCCCTTACTGCTATTTTACAACATACTGGCATCACTATTAGAATCTGAGAGCTTGACTTGGTTACTTGTTCTATCATCTTCCCCTTAGCTTTAAGCCGTTATTCTAAGTCTATAGGCCATTTCAATAAACTCTAAACTGAACTGCAACCACTTTACTCTAGATCCCGAGATATATCAATACATATAAATAATAAACTCAACCTGAAAGTGTAGAACCCACTACTAATACTTCCTTTTGAGATACAACTCTTATCTTTCTATCGTCTTAATAGTCATTATACAATAAATTAAATACTGAATAACTTAGAATTTTTAGGAGTATCGCTATACCATGAGTTTGCACTGTCTAAAACTTCAACTCTTTTTTCCATTAGCTCAATCATTCAAGATTCTAACACTTAACATGGATATTCCCACACTTCTAATATACTATACTAATTCCCATCATATCCTACTAATATAACATCTCTAAACTTATATTTCTCCTTAAACTATGAGAATTACCATTTCACCAATATACCTAACATTAACAACATATAATTTTGAATCAACCAACTTAAATTCTTGCATACATTATTTCAAGCCTACAGATTCACTCTTCATACAACTAGCCCCATGGATACATAATCTGCGTAATCTAGATAGCACTATCCCAACTCTACTACTGCTAAACTTTTGGGTTCATACTTCTAATTCTAGTTCATATGCTCTCATAGGATTCTGAGATAGGATCAGAGAGAATATATGACTTTGGCTCAATACACTATTTTTCATAAACATGAATGATGTTCTTCAAACTTTGGAACTTAAAAGCACTGCTGGGATACTTTCTAGTCTATGTGTAATCCCATAACTATCTGAGGGGACTGTCTGAGAAAATTTTCCTATAGGGATTTAAGCTTCACTGTTTCTGATGCCTCAAAACTAAGGCAGAGTTGGCATGCATAGAGTAATGTAAGAATCTGTATAAGTTCTTTAGAAAATACTTCTACTGTACGATCTAAGACACAAAATAATGAAAAAAATTCTTAAATACCCCATAGCCTCTCGAAGAAAAGTACATACGTCTATGTACTATTTCGCAAGACTCTACTAGACTCAACATCATAGAAACCCTAGGACACTTGATTTCTGGGCTCTGATACCAAGTTTGTCATAATTCGGGACTATCCCCTAGTCGTATCATGGTTCTTGAAATGACAAGTAATCCTAAACTAACCCATGAGCTAGCATACTGTTAAGCAACTAATTTATAATATATTAAATAGCTGGTTTTGCTATGCAAAAATATAATTATGATAAAATCTAGGAAAAATATAATGTTGATACAATTTACAATCTGATAAAACTAAAGAGAGAATGGAAATTACATAACTGACTCCGATTGGTGTCTACAAAGCCTATACTATACTAACTATAGATAGTTGGGACATGCCTCTAACGACCATTAATCAATACATATGAAAAAAATTTAAAAAAAAGTACACAATCCACAACTCTCTAAAGTTCTCAAAATAAGAGAACTTATTACCTTCTGGCTAAAAGCTAGAAACTATCAAAACCTGGTGTAAGAGCTACAATGGTACCTATATTATGAAGGATGTAGCCACAAATGCATATATGTAGTCAGTACGTTAGAATGTAATGAGTATATGGAGACATACATTGAATCATAAAAATATTTCAAACATTCTGTAAAACTGAGGATATAAGTTATTTGCTAAAATTATGCTTTTAGAACATGACTATACATGAAAGCTATAAATTATAGAGAATTTATAACTCATGAGATGAAAACAATTTCGTAAGTTTGAAGGCAGTAAAAACATAAATGTTATAAGTCATTTTCTTATGGGGTTGAATATGTTGTAGAAGTTGTACTAAAGATGATGTATGGATACTAGGTTTGAAAATATGTAGTAGAAATTGACATGACTTAAGGATCTGAATATACAAATAAACTAAGTACGAATGTATAAACATACAAAACCAACAAACATATATGAAGTTGATCTAATTAACTGAATGGTTGATAACTGAATACTGAGTAACGAATGTCTGAATACTAAATAACTTGTATCTGGATACTGATTAGAAGATATATGCATATTATTTAACTAATAACTAAATATTTGTCATGAAAAACTGAACTGTACTTGGTTTGAATAACTAGACTGAAACTGTGGGATACTGGAAGTATGAAATTGAGACTAACTAAACAGCATGAGACAACTGAGCATAAATGCATGACAATTATAATATCTTAGAATGCAAGACTAAGTGTATATCTGTTATGTCACTGAGATAATTTGTAATCTTAAAGACTAAAATCTGTATAATTGAGTATCTAAAAGTCTGTACACTTAGTCAAGCAAACCTAAACTGATAATACACTGAATTCTGTACTGATACTATGGGAGGTATTATCTAATCGACATGCCCCAATCTTAGCTAATTGGGGTCCAACCTGTAATCCCAGTTAGAAAGGTGTCAATACCGTGCCACGGGTACTAATAATGGCTATGTGGATCCACAAAACTAATGTCCTGAAAGACTAATGAGTCACCCTCATCTAGCAGGTGTTTTAATGAGATATGTGTTACCCTCAACTACAAGGTAAACACTTTATCAACCCTCAACTACTAGGTTGAGATTTCTAACCTACTCTGGCTATGTAGTTCTGGAACCAAGGGACTACTACTAAAGGTCACACCCTATACTGACAGGTGAGCCCCCATCCTTGGGTTCGTTCGGCGCTAAATCCTACTCCCAACTGAATGACACTGATTACTGGACTAAACTAAGCTTAAATGAACAAACAACTAATCATAATAATTATTTTAATGATAATGCTCAAGATATATCTGAAACCGTACTGAAGATATTCAAATTATGTAAACAATTAGGTATCTGCTGTTAATAACCTACTAGCATTAAAAGAAAATACCGTTAAGGACATATACAAGCTTTGAAAACCATGATAAGGAATCATTATTCAAAAACCCAACATTTAGGTGTTTCATCAAACACATGGGAGTCATGAATTTAAGCATGGGAATGGGAAAATCATGTGATTGGAAACATAGTTACAATAGTAAAACCATGAATTAAGGATTTAATATGAGGTCTTCAATGCTCAAATCATATAAGGTCTTATTCCATCAAAAAACACTTGTAACATAGCTTGTAATCAAAATCAATAACAATTTCATGGAGACAATTCATCATAAACATGTAAAAACTCATAATTTGATATCAAAAGGGGATTCTTAGACTCCATGGGTGAAAAGGGCCATGGATGAACATCACACATGCCTTAAACTTTAACATGAAAGAGGAACACCAATCTTGATAATTTCTTAAAGGTTCTAGAATTTGGGAACTTGAATTCTTGATTTTTTGGGAAGCAAGGAATTGAATTTGCTCTTGGATAAAGGGGAGGGTTTTCTTGAAAGAAAAGTTGGAGAAGAAGGCCAATAATGACCTAAAATATGCTCTAAATCATGTTATGAATGATTGGGTTGAGGGGGAAACACTTAATTTCCCCTCAGGCAATTAATTTCACAACTGGCCCATGGTTTAAAGGGTTACCGTGATGCGGTCTTATCACGGTAGCTTACTTGTTCTGACGAAAATGATCATAACTTTTCGCTTGGGTATCGAATTAAGGCAAAATCAGTATCGCTGGAAAGATAAAAAAAAATTATACAAATTGGTGGGTATGGAGGTGAAAAATTCCATATATGTCAAATTTATAAACGTTCAAAGTTGAACCTTGTAGGATCAAACACCAAACTTTGGACAAGTCAGAGGCTCTTAACACAACTTTGTTTTAAGTGATTCCTATGAATATTTTTCACCTCATAAGCACTTCACACACTAGGATAAAGATCATGACACATGCATTCAAAATATAAATAAAGAATTGGGCACAACACCCTTATCGTGATGCGGTATATGCACAAATGGGAATAACACCATGATACGGCTCTATTGCAGTGACTCGCTGGATTTATGATCCAAACATAACCCAATACTCATACAAAAAATTCAAAACTTCTTCGAGATATGATTTTTTCACCCATGAACATGAATTAACTCAAATACTAACATCTCGAGGTTGGAAAGGTCAAAATAAAAATCCTCAAAGTTTAAGGATCTTGAAAAAGACTAAGTCGCCAACACTTTGTGAAAATTTCATGCCTTAAGACCCTTAAGAATACAACTAAGATATGAATCGAGCTAAGAATAGTATGGGTTATTATAAATAAGAACAACATGATCCAATAGATACATACTCAGGCTCAACATTTGTTGGACAAAAAATTATACATGATCCAAGGAAGTGTGCCATACCCGTAACTGTGGTTCTTTTTCTATCCACCAAATAACCAACACAGTCAGAGTCAACATAGCCTCCAACTTAAAATTTCTTCCTTTAGGGTACCAAACACCTAGGTTAGTGGTTCCTTTGAGATATCTCAAGATTTTCTTTACAGTATTTAGATGGGATTCCTTAGGATCTTCTTGGAACCTTACACATATGACAATACTAAAGACAATTTCAGGTCTACTAGTAGTGAGATATAATAGTGACCCCATCATTCTATATATAGGTTTTGTTCCACTGATGGACCTATTTCATCTATGTCTAGTTTTGTAGTTGTAAAAGTGAGTGTCTAACTCCTTAGCTTCCTCCATAAAAAACCTCTTGAATAGTTCTTTCATATACTTTCGCTAATGAATTAATGTTCCAGTAAAAGTTTGTTTGATTTGCAATCCCAATAAGAAATTGATTTCTCCCATCATGCTCAACCCAAATTCACTACTCATGGGGTTTGCAAAGTATGAGTCATGTTGAGATAAGTAGATCCAAAAATGATGCCATCCACATAAATTTATACAATTAACAAATCCTTCCCATTAGTTTTCAAAAAGAGAGTGTTGTCAATTTAACCTCTAGTGTGTGCATACTCTATAAGGAATTTCGATAATCTTTCGTACCTAGCCCTAGGGGCTTGTTTCAATCCATACAAGGCATTTTCAAGTTTCTACACATGGTCAGGAAACTCTACACTTTCAAATCTTGGTGGTTGCTTCATATGTATTTCCTCCTTTATATAACCATTTAGGAATGCATTCTTCACATCCATTGTTATAAAGAGTAAATTACCTAAAAGAAGAAAAAGCTATAAGAAGCCTAATTAATTCAAGTCTTTCCACGTGGGTAGATGCCTTGCCATAGTCTATGCCTTCCTTCTGATTATATCCTTGGACTATAAGTCTTGCCTTATTTATTATAATTGGTCCATGTTCATCAACTTTGTTTCTATATACCCACTTAGTTTAAATCACAATCTTGTCTTGTGTTGTGTTGGTGGTACTAAGTATCATACTTTGATTCTTTAAAATTGGTGAAGCTCTTTTTATATGGAAATGATCTAATCTGTATCAAGAAGTGATTCATTCACCTTTTGGGGTTCAATCATTTTAGACATACTTTGAAAGAACACAAATTCTTTAATTCTAATCTTGTAGTGAATGTTGAAGTAGGATCAGTGAGAACATTCTCAATTGAATGAGATCTTTGATACTTATAGCTTTTTGGCACCACCCCTTGTAAGCTACTAGGATCACTGTGAATGACTTATGTTAGAGTGACTAGTGGGTCAGTTCCCCTTGTCAATGTACCTCTATTTTTCCCTTCAGTTGGATCAGGTTGTACGACCTATTTCTATTCCTATTCTTTAGTTTCACTTTCATCCTTCATGTTAGTCTCAGCACAAGATTAAAAAAAAATATGCACTTTCTTCGGCATAGTTTGCTCTTTTATTTAAGATCCGATAAGCTTTACTATTGTGAGAATATCCTAGGAAGATTCCCTCATCCTATCTTCAAATTTTCCTAAATTATCTTTTCTATTATTATAAATGAAACATTTTCTATCAAAGGTCATAAAATAAGAAATACTAGGCTTTCTGCTTTGAGTAATTCATATAGAGTCTTCTCAAGAATGGGCCTACTAACACATCTATTCACAATGTAACAAGCAATATTTATGGCTTTAGCCTAAATATTCTTTGCAAGAATTCCTGCAAGCATTATTTTCTAGCCATATCTTCCTAGGTTCTATTTTTCCTTTCCAATACTTCATTTGTTGTAGAGTTCTAGAAGCAGAGAAATTATGATCTATACTATTTGTTAAGAAAAATTTCAAAAATTTAGTATTTTCAAATTCAATTCCATGGTCAGATCTTAAGAAAATTAGTGAGGTTCCAAGCTTCTTCTATATTTTCTTAATAAAGACAGAGAAGACATCAAAGAAATCTTCCTTGGATGTCTTAAATTGTGTCTAAGTAGACATGGATTAGTTATCAATAATTAAAAAAATATACCTCTCTCCTTCTCTACTTTGTACTCTTATTGGTCCACAAAGGTCCATATAGACCAGGTCGAGGCTTTTAGTTATACTGACATTGTTCTTTATTTTTAAAGATGAACTTACCTGCTTACCCCTTACACAAGCACTACAAACTTTTTCTTCTTTGAGCTTAGTTTTGAGGAATCCCACCACCATGTCCTTAGAATTCAATTTATTTAGTTACTTCAGACTTGTATGCCCAAGTCATTTATGCCAAAGCAGGGGATCATTTTTAATAGCACTCAATCATGTCAGCTTTGTACTAGGAATTCCCATGATATCAACTTTGTACATATTTATCTGTATGTTAGTAGTTTGGTTAATCTCCTTTGTATCCAACTTCTTCACCTTGTAACCAAAAGAAGTAAAGATTACCTTATTTCCTTTGTCACATAATTGTAAAATACTGACCAAGTTGTTTTTTAATCCTTCTACGTGATAGATATTTTCCAATGCTCTTGATTTAGATTTGTCAATCTTCCCAACTCAGTGATAGTACCCTTTTTGACATCTCTAAATGACACATCCCCCTTCAAGTGTAGGGAGTGAAAGGAATATATGTTTATCTCTAATAGAATTACTTGAGCAAGCACTATCCATGTACCAATGTTTCTTGTATCCTTTCACTCTTGCCTACAAAATAGTTTAGGGGTTAGTTTTAGGAAACCAGACAATCTTGGGTTCTTTTTTATGATCAAAAGGATGAATAAGGTTTCTTCTAGACTATCAGGGCAACAGGTTGGGGAACCTATTTCTTTGACCAGTTTTGACTCCTTTTCTATTAGTCTGTGCTAACTTGGAATTAGTTTCTTTTGCTAGATTTATGCTTCTAGTCCTACTTTTTATAGCAACTGGTCACTAAATAGTTAATATCCAAGATCTCCATATATGTAACACAATTTTTTTATAGAATTAGGACTTTTGTAAAAATCTAATCCAACGTTTTCATTGTTGTTCTTTCACTTAACTTATGAACAATTCTGGATGAATTTGTCCATATACTTTTTCTCTCAAGATCCATTCTTAGTTTACATACTTCTTAACTTAATTTCCTCACCTTTTCCTTTTCACAGGAATATTCATGTTTATACTTGATCAGTTCTGACTTAGTTTTTTTTGGTTCCTCACTCAAAATCTATTTTCCTTTTTAAAAAAGATATAGCTTTAAAGTTTTAAACTTAAGGCTCAGATTTGATGCATTAAGTTTGCTAATTATTTAAGGTGCAGTTTTCTTTTTCAGTAGTGATCTTACAAGATTCTATATTAATATAATCGAACTTTAAGCTTGCAAGATTGCTGAACATTTCATCCCTATCTGAGGTTAGTTCTTGAAAATCATCTATTAATGGACTCATTGATGAAAAAAATTATTCTTTTTGAAAATAGATGCAACTTTTCTTTTAGTTCAAGAATACTTACTCCAGGGGATGCATCTTTTTCTTCCATGTCAGAGTCGTTAATAGCCATGAGAGCAGTCTTATCAACATTCTCATCATCTAATTCTTCTGAATCTGACCCCCAAGCAGCTTTCATAGCATACTCTTCCTTTTCCTTATTCTTAGTCTTTACCTTTAGTTCTTTTTTAGCTTTGTCTTTTCTCCACTCAATTTTCCAAAAAGGATAATCCCTAATTTTGTGATAATCTTTACCATATTTGTTGAATCTATCCTAGTTGTTATCATTGGACTACTTCTTGCTACCTGTTCCTTTCTTGTTAGAACTCTTTTTCTTAAAGAACTTCTTGAAGCTCTTTGGGATAACATCTATTTGTTTTTCATCCAGTTCAGATTTATCACTATCAGATGCCTTCAGGGGCAGTAATTTTTCTTTAACCACTTCATCTCTTTTTAATTCATCTATGATTAATTCTTTAGTCTTCAGGTTACCAACTAACTCATCCAAGGATATCCTAATAAGGTCATTTGCTTCTCTTATTGTTGTAACCTTAACATCCCATTTGAACTTAGGCAAAACTCTCAAAACATTTTCTATTTGTTCCTTAGTAGACAAAACCTATCCTAAGATGACAACTCATTTATCAAAGAGGTCAATCTAGTTATCATTTCTTATAGTGTCTCATTTTCTTTCATTTTGAAAGCCTCATATTCGGTGAACAACAGGGCAATTCTAAAATTTCTAACTTGGATAGTATCCTCATATGTATTCACCAAAGCATCCCAAATTTATTTATCAGGGGTGTAACTTGATACTCTATTATACTCAGCAGGACCAAGTCTACAAATCAGAATGGTCTTGGACTTAGCATATTTCCTAAAGCAACTAGATCCTCAGGAGTGAATTCATTTCTAACTGTCTTTACTTGCTTTCCATCGATTATCTTCAAAGGAATTATTGGTCCATCAGTAATACTATCTCATAGCTCATAGTTTTCTCTTTGAAGATACATTTCTATCCTAGCTTTCCACCAAATAATATGTGAACCATCGAAGAGTGGAGGTCGAGTGGTTGACTATCTTTCACATTATCCAATAGGTGGTGCAGAGTTCATCATGATGATATTATCTTAGGTGTTAACCCTTTTTAAGATAACCTCGCTCTGATACCAATTGATAGAGTATGCAACCTACTAATTTTACTCATCTTCCCTTATAGTAACCTATGAGTGAAACAGGTTGCCTAATGAATTTCAACTGTAAAGTACAAGTAAATAAGACAATGATTTTTATATGGAAAACAACCAGCTCAAAAAGGTATGAAAACCTACAACCTGTACGTCTATATCATTTCACCCCAACTTCACTAAACTACTTTAAGCCTCAGTAACAACAAATTAAAATACTTATGTAATCTAGAAATTATAAACTCTAATTCCTATTCAACTAAATTCACAAGCATCCCAAGGTATATGATCACAAGTCTTCTAGTTTCCTAACTTGAAGACAATAATCCTAATTCAGCTTATACTTTACTGGACCTAGAATTACATCAAAATTACAACTCAAGAACCAACTTAATATATAGAAACTAAGACTCCTCAACTGTCTATGTATAAGAACTAGGTTCAGATACGTGTTCCTTCGGTCTTCAAGATGCAAACTTCTACGCCAATTTGTCAATTGCCTTTTTAATTTTTAAGTATGTGAGTGAATTATAATTCACTCCCTATATTTAAATACAAACCTTTAAAAAAGTTCTTCATCAGATCAAACTTCTTTCTCAGGTGAAACTCTTAACTCTTTAGATTCTTATGTCAAGTAGAACTCCTTCTTCAACTCCAACTCTCTCTGCTTTATGTGTTGTAATCAAATGCAAATTCTTCTATCCCACATCTGATGATTATTTTGAGTTTATTAACTGTACCAGCTTATCCATTCTAGACATCAACCACTCTTGTTCTCTCATATCAGTGATCTCTTTGTCAACTATACTTCTTTTGCCTATATATCAATGAACCACTTCAACTAACGTGTTTCAATGTTTTTTTCAATCACCAAAAGTTCATGAACTTCAACAACTTCCGTTGATTGAGGCCTAAGGATGAGTTTTTTTAAAATTGTAATTTTAAAAACTAATTACAATTTTTTATGACAAATTAAATTTAATGCTTAAGGGAAAATGATTTTTTTTATAAAAACTTTTACTATATAAAATATCTTATTTTTACCCTTCATTTTATACAGTCATTTATGCCGAAGAGTGATGTGTTTCTCTCTCCTTCCTAAAATCTCTCTTCTCTTTCCTCCCTAACGTTACAATCCCAACGTTCTCCTTGAACGTTCACCGGTAAAGGCAACATCATCGCTAGTGATAGGTAAGGATAAACCCCTCTTCCTCTCCCCTTTTTTTTTGCCTCTCTCCCCTTTCTCTCTCCTAATTTTCTTTTTTCTCTACCCTCTTTCCCCCTTTTGGAGGCTATCCCATCACTGTTATCACCTGCGGGAGTGACTCCGGTGAAGGTGCAAGAAGTATGAAGTCATACGCCGGTAGGAAGATGCTCTGGAGATAACTCCAGGATGCATCAGTGGACTTTTCCAGTGACTTTAATCCAGTAACTATTTTTCGACACCAAAATTACCGAAAACTAGCAGCGTGCAGGCGTACCGGTGACATCTTTACCTTGATCTTTATTTAATACCTACAGTTTAGGCATTTTTTGCACTATTGTTGTTTCTTATTTCATTCTATTTCTTATCCCCTGTTTATGGGAATTATATTGGTGACTACTTACTAGGCGTGACTGTGTATTGTTCATTATTTCCTATTGTGTTGATCTAGCTGCTTGGCTTAATAGTGTTCTTTGTGCGTGCCTTATCTTACTATTTGTGTGTGGTTACTTTATTCAGTTTCTGCACTGCCTGTAAGTTGTGTGAGATATTCTGTCTTTTAATTAGGTGTCTAGTACCTTTTATTTTTGTAATTTAGTTGTATTTTGTACTTTGCGTGTACCTGTACTGTGTTTGCTATTTTAAAACTATTCTATTGCTTTTGTTGACTAGTGGCTGGGGTGGTAAATGGTGGATTAGGGTCATGTCCCAGGGGGTTAGGGTTAGGGTTGGGGCAAGGTATTGGGATCAATTTGAGATACGGAGGGTGTAGTAATAGGAGAGGGGACTCAAGAGGTGATAGGTTGAGGGTAGGGTCGTGGAACATAGGGTCCCTTCAGGGTAAGTCAATAGAACTGGTTAAGATTCTCAAGAAGAGAAGGATCAATATTGCGTGTGTCCAGGAGACCAAATGGGTAGGTTCTAAGGCTAGGGATGTGGATGGGTACAAGTTGTGGTACTCGGGTAGTGACAAGTGCAGGAATGGAGTATGTATATTAGTGGACGAAGAACTTAGGGGGCAGGTAGTGGAAGTTAACAGGGTTAGTAATACGGTGATGACTATTAAGTTGGTCATTGGAGGGTTTTCCTTGTCCATCTATAGAGCTTATGCGCCACAGGTAGGCCTAGACGAGGAGGAGAAGAAGAGATTTTGGGAGGTTTTGGACGAGGCGGTTTGAGGCGTGCGTAGCTCAGAGAAGATTTTCATAAGAGAGGACTTTAATGGGCACATCGGGTCAGTGTCGTTAGGGTATGAGGATGTGTATGGAGGCTTTGGTTTTGGGGTTAGGAATGATGAGAGAGCTGCTCTTTTGGATTTTGCGAGGGCCTTTGGGTTGGTGGTGGTGAATTTCAGCTTTTCAAAAAAGGAGGATAACCTAGTTACTTTTCGTAGTAGGCTAGCTAAGACCCAATTGACTTTTTGTTGCTTAGGAAGGAGGATAGAGTTTTGTGTAAGGATTGAAAGGTCTTTTCGAATAAGAATCTTGTGACACAACATAGACTTATGGTGATGGATTTGGTTATTAAGAAGGGCAAGAAGAGGAGGGTGGGGAGGGTCGACATAGAGTTAGGTGGGGGGGATGTCATACCTATGTTATTTTATTATGTTCCATGCATTTTTTTATATATACTGTCATTTGTCAGAAATAGCCTCTCTACTTCTTTAGAGGTAGTGGTATGGACTGCATACACTCTACCCTCCCCAGACCCCACAATGTGAGAATATACTGGGTTTTTTGTTGTTGTTGTTGTTGTTGTATTTTATACAGTCATTTAAACCAGCTTATATATAAAAATATATGGTGTGTTTTCTTGCCATAATTAAAAGCAAATGAGTAAATTTGGACCTTTTTCTGAAGTATCTAAACCAGGTGAAATCATGATAGTCTATATATTAGATCTTATTTAAAATAAAGAGCAGATACATGAACATTTATTAAGAGATCGTTTGAATAGGATTTTAAAAAAATAGTTTTTCAGCTTAAATGCTTAAGAGTTGAATAAGTGCTTATAAATTAAGTAGATAAGTGTTTGAAAAGAAATGCTTAAGCTGAAAAAAAGTTGTTGAAGTGTTTGGTAAACAAGTATTGTTAAGTACTTTTTTGTTGTCAAAATAACTTAAATATCTTTAAAACTATTAAACATGCACCATAAATAAGTTGAATTATATAATTTTTAATTTGAATAATCCAAAAATAATCTTTATTTTTGCACTTAAAACGTAATGTGATTATGTGAGGTAAATTTATAAAAATAAATTATATTTTATTTTTAATGGACTTTTCTTATATAAATGTAGTATTATATTATTATATAATATTATAAGCTTGTAATATTTTTAAGAACTTACGGCAAGCTCAATTGACATATGAAATGTCTCTGAAAAAAATGATGTAATCGCTGAAAACAAAGTGAAAGATCAAGAGGAAATAAGGAGGAAAGAGACAAAAGAAGCTGCAAAAGAGAAAGTGAAAGAAAACGATATATTTTAGGGCTACAAATTAAGGGTACTATTGAAATTAGGAAAAAAATGTAAGGAATAAAAGAGTAAATGACTTGGTCAAACATAAAAGAAATTTAAGTTAAAAACTAAAAAAGTAGGGTACCCAACTTATCTCTTTTTATTTTTTTTTATATTAGTTTTTATCTTTCTTATGCATTTTTTTAATTTTATCAAACACCTAAAAAAAGCTAAAAAATGACTAAAAGCTGGTTTGACTGGCTTTTAATTCTATCCAAATAAGCTCTAAGATATGCTTTTGACTCTAGCATTTGCCTTGTCTAAGTAACCATTGATTCCACATGTAAAGGATGGTAAAATGAAAATTATAATTACTAAACTGGTAGAATAAGAAGCTATGTCTTTTCTATATATAAATTTTTGAACATATTTTTAACCACTATCTAAAGTTGTGCACATGAAATTTGGTGTAGCAAATGAAGTTCAGAGCATAACTGAGATGAAGAATTCAATGCTTAAAACAAACTTGGTTGGTCTATGCTCTTACTTCGTGCCATAGACTGTTTACGTTGCATTTTCTCAAGCAATGATAATAATAATAGCAACAACAACATTAATAGTGCCTATTAAATGATGTTTTTTTGTATAGTCTTTTGTTGTAATTAGAAACAAAGGATCATAGAATCATTTTCTTTTGATCCTCTACCTAATATTGTATACTTTATGTAATACTAGTTTGAGATTGATTGAACGAAGAAAAAGTTTGAATTATCTTTATATTACTTTTCACTTTATTGGAATGGTTGTTAAATATGTTTAGTCAACATTAACAGTCCACAAAGTAGTTAAGTGGTTGTAAACACTGTTCACAGTATTCAGGATTATATTTAAGTTTGTTATAGGTCGGTTATAGTTGACCAACTTATAGGTGCCGATAAGTAGTAGATTAAATGATTGTATAAATATATTAAGAGTAGTTATTGTATAAATATATTAGAGTAGTTCACTTGTAAATTCAATCTTTACACAATCAATAAAAGAAAATTCTCTTAATTAATTCTGCATATTGCGAGGTTCATTCAAGAACTCTAAATCAATCTTCTACAGTTTCATGGTATCAGATCCTATGAGTTCTAAAAGGTAAGAAATCAAGCATATCGATCTTGGAGAATTGTAAGCTACAATCTCATTTTGATTGCACATTTTGAAGTTCTGTTTTGAACTGTGTTGGTGCACAAATCATTATGGTACATCAATCAGATCCTACCGCAGATCCTAGTGATCTTGGACAAAATTCAACTCCCTCTTCAGAACCCTCAAACTTTCTTTGACCATCTACTACATAAAATCAGTATGGACAAGCTTTGAATCACAATTATCCCTTATATCTTTATACTTTTGATATAAGTGGAGTTTCTTTTAATTCTATTGAACTAACTTGCACTGAAAATTATGTCATTTCAAGTAGATCAATGCGATTGCTTTTTGGGTAGAAACAAGACGGGATGGTAGATGGAACATCTAAGATAGACATATTTAAGGAAGAGTTATGGAGGCAATCAAAAAGGGTGAATGTTGTAGTGTTATATCGGATTATGATCACTATTTCAAGCAATGTTTTGAATGCCATTGTATATACTTCTAATGCATGATCTGTGTGGAAAGAACTTAAAGAAAGATTTGAAAAAATAAATGGGTTAAGGATCCTTAATCTTTATTAAGAAATTATTGTTATTCACCTCGAACAAGTCTTGTGTCTATGTATTTAAAGAAACTCATGATTTGAGGAATGTGCTTGAATCTTTAGTTGCTATTTTGGGGTGTGAATGTGAGCAGTAGAGGGAGTTCATTGTATTGAAACCCATTTTTGACTTTTCGATACTCCTTTTAGGCTGCTATTTTATCAAATTATTAATTTCAAATATTAATATTTTTACATATTATTTTGGTGCCAAATAAATATTGACGTGTCACATCATGATTTTTCAAGTAAGCATTTTTAGGTAATCTTCAAATTTTGAATAGTATACATAATTTGAACATAATATTTATGTTATTTTATTAATATTTATTTATTTTTGCAAATATGCACAACCGTAATGTAAAAACATATTGTGTACTATTATTATTATTATTATTATTATTATTATTATTAATAATAATAATAATAATAATAATAATAATTGTTATTATTGTAATATTCCGTAAAATGCCATGTTTTTGGACATGTCACTAATTTATGATAATATGTTACGTACGATCTATTTATAATAATAATAATACTAATTATTATTATTATTATTATTATTAAAATAGCAGCCAATTTTTACTTAATTTCCCCTACATATTTAATTTTAGCCATTTTGGCACTCAATAAAATGTCATCCAATTTTAATCCTAGCCATTGATGAAGATTGATCCAACGACTAATATTAACTCATCTTTCTTTCCTTTTAAAACATAAAAATCTAATCCTAATCCATTTCCAAGCACGCAGGCACACCACACTATCTCTTCTCTCCCTTTTCTCTCTCTAAAGACAAGGACTGTAGCCACCGAAATTGATCACCAAACGGTCGGCATCGATTTTCCCTCCTTCCTTTCAATCTCTTTTCTATTACTTCTCCAATCCTAGCGAACCAGCGCTGGTAGAATCCCACCAGTCGCCGCTAGACCTCACTGTCGGTAGAACCCCATCGCCCATCGCACCATTAGACTATGCAATCCATTACTCACTTTATTTTCTACCAATAATGTAGTATGAGAGTTTGAATTGAGATTTTTGAACTGAATGGGGAAGGAGGGGAGGGTAGCCCTGATATTCTTAATTCTTGTGACCACTGTGAATTTAAATTTGTGACAACCCTATGCTAAATTATTTTCGGTAAGTTTGAATTTTAGATTTTTTTTAATTTTCCAGTAATTGATGCATATGTAATTATTTTCGTAAATTGGGTCATATTTTATGTGTAATTAAGGTTATTTGATCAAGAAAATATTTTGATGTAGTTAATTGCCTTATTGTTTATCATTTTAGTGATACTTGATAAGTTTGTAATTATCTGAAGCTTTTACTTGCCCTCTCTTTAAATTTAATATACACACACACCACACACAGACACATAGACACACACACACACACATATATGGACACACACACACATATATATTGGTACTTATATATTTATGATGAACTTGGCCTTGCATACGTCTCTTTAAAACAATTCTTTTTCAAATTTATTTCAGGATATTTCTTTTTTTTTTTTCTCTAATTGATTATTGCAAATATTTTCCTCCCTTAGGCTTGAATATATTTTGCTTGTTTATTTTTGGTAAATTAAACTTATTATTTTGTGAAGATTCAATCATTTATTTATGAAATAGGCATATTTTTATTTGATTATGAGGAATATCACACCTTCCTTTATTTTGTAACCCCTTTGCTATATAAACACCCTTCTCTTCTCTTAACATTCACCCTTTCATCTGCTATTACTCACTACTAGCTATATTTATTCTTCTTTATACAAAAATTAAAATACTTTCAAGTTCTTTGGCACCTTTGCGTTTCGAAGAAGCATTCAGCTCTGTCTTATTACTTCAATTATTTTGCTTTATGTCTTCTTCTTATTATTTATTTGTTGTTTACCGGTAAATTTCTATCGATGTAATTTTTTTATTTATGTAATGATTTTATGGTGTCGTGGGACCTTTAGAAAATATGCCTATAGGATCCAACTAAAGTAGCTGATGTTGTTTTGAATTTACCTATTTTTGTTAGATGTGCCTTTTCTTTGTTGTTCCTCTATTAATTATCCAATTTTGGTGCATTCAAACTCTCGATGTTGGTTTTTATATTTTACATTTAACAGGTGCTTCTTGAGGTTTGAAGAGTTGTCTTGAAGTTATGGGAGGGGCTGCTTATTCTTTATTAGTTTAATCTCTTTACGTCTTTTTCTTTAGTTAGTAATAATTTGTATAAACCTCTATTATGTAATAGTAAAATTATGGGACTACTTGTAGGGGCGGAGTTTATGTGCTTTAATTGATTAAGTGAATCACTTAGGTAAAACATAATCTAGGACTTATTAATTGATTCGTTTGTCACCCTGAAAGCATGTTGTAGGATAAATAATTAATTTTATTAAATCAACTCCAAGCATTTCGAATTCACTTATACTGTGTTAACTATCTTCCAGCATGTTTAATTTATTTTTCATTTTTCAACATTTAGTTTTTATTTTCTGAATATTTAAATAGCATTTTTAACAATTAAATCTTAAATCCCAACCTATAAAGAATTTTCTCCAATAAGAACAACAATCAGTTTTAATATTTTTCCACAATAAAAATTAGTTTTAATACTTTTCCACAACAAGAAAAATCAGTTTTAATACCTTTCTGCAATAAAATCAATTTTAACACATTTCTATAATAAAAATCGGTTTTAATACTTTATTGCAATATAGAAATATGTCTCATGCTTTTCTGCAATAAAAATCAATCTAACCTTTGAATAATTTTTTTAAGCAAAATAAAATGTTAGTTTCAGCATCAAATAGTTAATTTTTTAGCCTGTGTTTTATTAATTTCAAGTAATAAGAAAATCACTTTTAGCAATTGAATAAATGTCTATCAATCAATTCATAACACTAAAACTATTTTTACAGCAATTAAATGTAATTTTAGCAACTAAAGTGCAGTTTTAGCACCTTTAATTGACATAATAATCCATCCCAACATGCCTTTAAATTATTTGAATTTTTGACATGTCAACTTGGTAATTTTCATTTAGATAATTTTCGGTTTTAATGAGTTCCATATGTCCTTATTTAAAACACGCTTAAGCCCTTAAATTTTTTAATGTCTCTTGTCACTTAGCATCACGCCTATAAGTCTAATTTTACAAAAATGGATAATTGTTTGTTTTGTATGTTAATCACCTAACCAACCTTAATCAAATAAGAAGCTTTATTTGAGACAATTGTTCTAAATGTTAGTCTTTATTGTTTAACACAAATCTTGAGTTTAATTAGGTAGCCTAGCTCTCTTTTTGTGTAGACCAAATCCAAAATAGTAAGTCCAATACCTCTTGGACATTAAGTTGGATGGGTAGGCATTTAGGGAACGTTAGTTTTTGCCATTTTTAGAATGACCTTAGGCTTAATAACCAAACTAGGTTGGGGTGGGTAGACATTCAGAAATGATGGAATTTGATTCGAGCATAATCCGAAAATGCGACATCCGACATTGTTACCCGTTAACAAGATGGGCGTTGATTCAAATAATAAAAAATAAATCCTTGTCCAACCTTTCGAATTCGTCGCCACTTTTATTTACTTTGTATGTCTCAGTTGTTTGGGGTAGTTTAGGATTTTCTATTTATTAAGTTTTGCTATATGAATTGTGTCTTTTCTATCTTCTCGCTTGTCTGATTTTATTGCTTTTTAATGCATCACCTAGGTAATATTAATAATAAAAATAATTATATCTCATGTCTTGTTTGTTTATTATTTTTATCACTTAGTATCATCAAGTTTATAAAAAAATAAGTGAACTTTGTTTATCATCTAAAAATTCCCACATAATATACGACTTTAATCAGAAATCATATTTGTAGACCTCGAATGGTACGTAACACCTTTATTTTGAGGTAATTTGAACGCTTACCTGATTTCTGGTGAACGAGATTAAACAATGAAATAAGTTCGTAATAGAATGTGCCCTAATGCACCCTAATTTATTAGGTGGCGACTCTCACTCTTAAATATCCTAAAAAGAGTTATGTTGAATCCCTCGTTTTGCAAGAAAAATGGGGTATGACAATAAGGTGATTCTATTGGGGATACTTCTATTCTAATCAGTATGAATTTGTGTTTATGTAGGATTCTATTCTTTTCTTGATTTGTTTGAATTGTTTTGACATTTGTGTTTCTCCTATTCCTTTCCTCTTTTTATTGTTTGTTTTAACATAATGACCTACCTTTTTTACATGTTATTCCTTTTCCCTTTCCCTTTGTGTTTTTATATATCTCCCTATGTTTATCCCCTTCCGTCTTTTTCCCTGTTGTTTGGCTATATGGTGTATTATTTCTTGTATTTTACTTACATTTTATCTTAATGAATATGTTATTGTATTTCTTGCTATGTACTATGTGTTATGCCTTTCTATAACTGTCATTCTGCTCATATATTCCTCCACTTGAAAGCTCTTTTTAATTTGTTTTAAAAATGATTGTGTCGTTGCATAGACATTCATTCCTCAAACACCCTATGGTAAATGCCTCGTGAATCGATTGATCAGTGGTGCATCAATAATCATGAGCTTTCCTACTCTTAAGTTGTTCGCTTGAGGGACCGTGTCATGCGACCACTCTTATTCCTAGATCCTAACCATTTATTCCTCTACTAAGGAATAGGCATCTTAAATCCTACGGAGTTTTGCTTAGAAATACTTGCCCTAAGTTCTTAGGGATTTCAAATCCCAAAAGAGAACCTCATTACTTATGTGCATTTTGAGAGATAAATATGCCTGAATGTTGTCATTTGCTCTTTGGGGGTGAGATAGGCTAACACTTTGTTTTTCAGGTTTAATGGCACCCCTAGCTTCATATCCAAGGTTTAGTATGGTTTGGTGCTTTTCAAGAAAAATGGAATTTTGGTGGATGGACTTAGGTTTACAAGGACAAAAAATGGTAAGAAAGGCATTGGAGAGCTTGCCATCTCTTATGTAAGTCGCCCCATGCAGGGAACTCAATGACAAGATCACTGTATTTTAGGACAAGCAAGGTCGATATTCAAGCTTGGAGATTTTGATATGACACCACTCTTCGAGGAAATTGGAGGGTATGTTGAAGACATAAATGTGTTTCCAAAAAAGAGTTGGAAAAAAGCTGAGGTTATCACCCCAAAGAGTGTCATTCTAGAAGATGTTCACAACAAGTTGGGTCATTAGGGTAGCATAACGGTATCATTTATGATAAAGTCCAGAATTCCTGGAAGCTATTTGCTTGATAGATTTGGGCACAATCAAGGAAGACAAACATATGAAGTAGAGAGTCCTAATCCTAAGTCATGGGAAAGTAAGAAAATCTTTGCATTTATCATCTACTTTAGAAATGTTGATCTTCCCAAATGGAGCAGAAGAGGTATTACATATCCGCTTGATTACAGTGGCCGATGCTTTGTGCAATGGGATTGATAAGAGCCCCTACACAATCGTACCCATAATAGTAGCCGACATCTATTGGAGACTTGGTTTTGTAAGAATGAAGCCAACAATTTTGAGGAGTGTAATTTGTTACTGTAGCTATGGTTGATTAAGCATATCCAAAAGATTTGTGGTCTACAAAGCATACATAGATCAATTGGAATCAGCAATATTGCCACACATGAATTCCAAGTCACTATGGGAGTCGAAAAAATCAAACAGCCAAATGAGGTGGAAAAGTGGGGACAAATTTTAAATGGTTTGACTAAACACTCGGTTCAATGGATGTTTTGAATGGTTTCCTAGTACAAACTTTGTGATATATACTCATCACCAAGACTACTTGATTTTGATGGGACTTCAAGGAGTTCATCCATATGTTCTTGCGAAGGAATTGAGACAAGCGGGAAAGAAGCAGATGATCCAAAGTGTAACCACATGCTAATGACATTTCCAAGACTTGGGGAAAGAATACTTATCTAGATAATATAAGAATTGAGTCAGATAAGTATCAAGTAGATTAAATGGTAGGATACATTGAATGGATCCATACCGACTTGAAGAATAAGGTGACTCCAGAAATCAAGTAGGGCAAGCATATCAGCGATAAAGAAGCTAAGATGCAAGTTTAATAAGAGGGATTTGGAATCTGAGACATGTCATCACCAGTTACATGAGGGTAATATAAAACAGATAGTTGAAATGAGAAAAGAGTTAGAGTTTTGGAGAAACCATGCTTTGATCAGAGAAGCAAAGTTTCAAGAACTTTGTGATAAATTAGACAAACAAGGTAAGGAATGTCTTGGAATAGCAAGTGTGGAATGAACATTGGGATTATCATATCTCCTAACCAGCCGCCATCACTTCAACAAATCTCTGAAGGCCCACAAGAAAAAGATCCACGACGCAGATGTTTTTAGAATTTAGTTTAGCTTTCATTATGATTTTCTTGTATTTTTTTCTTTTTTCTTTCAATTTATGAGAAAATTTAGTTCAATAAAGTTTTGAATTTTAGGGTAATCATTTATGAGCAAATGACATTATTTTGTGGCATATTCATCTCTCAAAAAATGATAGTCCTACCTCTGGCTTAAAAGAATCTCCCAAAACATCAAACGATGTGCTTATTGTGTGAAATGTTGCTTACTTTTTTATGTCACTAATGTACCAACTTTTAATTTTTGTATTTTTTTCATTTTTTCTTTCCCAAAAAGTTGATTTGTGCACTATGGCCTACCATATCTGATCAAAAGGGTCTCCTCCTTTTCCTCATCCTCTACCTGGAAGTTATAAGGGTAAAAAAGTAACGGGGGATGATCACAATCTAATGGACAAAGATGGCACTTGTTCAGAGGCAGAAAGTGTTGCTAGATAGAATGAAATGATATTAAGAATAGAACAGAGGATCTTGGAGTTACTAGGAGAGTTGGCCCAGATGTGCAACTTAGTCAAACTATCTCTTACTTTAAATACCCCTCTGGAACCACAGACTGACAGCGATACCATACCAAAATCACAAACACCCAATCTCAGTCACCTAATGCCACCAACTCAGTCTCAAATTCCTTCAAATATCCAAAGTCTCCCAAATCCTATCCAAAACACACCATATGTACCTACCCAACACATCCAAGATCCTAAATATTCAACTTCCATACCTGCACAAAATCCTCTAAACCAAAAGGTCCAAAGTATCTCCTACCATTATGCATGAGGCATCTACACTCTAAACCTTATATATGTTAAAACTGTCCCACATACCTACCCTCAATATACATTATGTCATTCAAAAAAAGACCCGACTATGCAATCTGTGGTTGAGAGCCTAAGATAGTTGGAAGAAAGCAAAGGATTGAGGGGGCTCAACTATGAAGAGATGTGTGTTCACCCTAACATAGATTTTTTGGAAGGGTACAAACCTCCAAAATTTGAACCGTATAATAGAACTGGAGATCCCAAGGTGGATCTGCACATGTACTATGACAAACTATCAGGGGTTGAAAAGAACGAAAAGATAAGAATGAAGATATTAATGAGAAGTCCCATCGAGGAGGCTTTAACATTGTACATAGACAGGATGTAAAGAAATGGTTCGGCTGGATTGACATGACATCTAACTTCGTGAAGCAGTTTGGATTTAATATTGACAACCCTCCTAACTAGTTCTACATGCAGACCTTAAGAAAGAAACCAGGTGAATCATTTTGGGATTATGCCATTAGGTGGAGGTCTGAGGCTACAAAAGCTTACCCCCAAAAGAACACCCCTAAATAAAAGAATATTTCATTCAAGCTCAAGAACTACAATACCTAGAAAAAGTATAATAGTTATTGATAAAACTTTTATTGAGATCATCAAGGTGGGAGAAATATTGGAAGAATGTCTTAAGAATGGAAGGATCATCCGTCTGGAATCTTTACAAGCTACCAATAAAACCTCTCATTCTGGAGGGACCTCGAAGAATAAGAAAAAGAAAGAGATAGGTACAGTAATGGCAACACAGCTTTTTGAGGGTGGTCTGAGTTACCAAACCCCTACTTTATATCCATCACCCTATCCAAAATCCCAAGTACCATACCTAACATCTTCTTACCCAATAAAACACCAGGGCCATATCAACCCCTACTATACCAAATACCTGCTCCATATCAAATACACCCATAATTCTTAAGCCCTACCTATCCTGTATACAATGAACAACCGGCTCATATCCAAGAATCTCAAACCACTTATATCAGCATCCCAACCTTCTCCAGAACCCAAATCTAATTTTGAGAAGAAAGAAAACACCTCTTAGCCGAACCCATAGCTCAATTGTATAAATGACTCAGAAAAGCAGGCTACATCACACCTATTTTTGTCATTCCTATTGATACTAAGTTTGCGCGGTATCATAATGATCAGACTTGTGCCTATCATTTTAGGATGAAAGGTCATCCTATTAAGGTATGTTTTGCCTTGAAAAATAAGATTCAAAAGATGATCAACACCAAGGTCATTCAGTTGAAATACCAACACTAAATTTTACCAACAAACTTCTTCTAGAACATTAGGTGAATATGCTCAATATTTATGAACATGTGGACTTAGAATATTCTATCTAGTTGATTGAGTGTGAAAATAGTACCCCCGTCAGTGTTCAAAGACAATCACCATTTGAGGTTTAAGCGACTAGGCCTAAAACACCTTTGATGATTGTAAGATCCCCCTCAACCGATTATAATCTATATGTAATCCCATGGAATTATGAGGAGAATATTGCTAAAAAAAAGGTGGCTGAAGCAGATGCTGTACAGAAACCCATCATGGAAATAGAAAAAGATGGCATTTAGAAAAAGCTATAGGCCAAAAAATATTCTGTAGCAGATCAGCTGGATAAGAAAAAAGCCAAACATCCATCCTGACACTATTGAGACTTCTGAGAACCACAAAATGCTCCAATGAGGGTTTTAAGTAAAGCCTACATGTCGGTTACTATAATAGGTGGATAAATAGCCCACATGGTCAAGTAGGTATTTAAAGCTTACAAAATATTATTTTACAATATTGAGCTTCCACTTGAAGGGTGATCACACGACAAAGCTTTACACCTCATATTACAGTATGGGGAGAGAATGATATCCTACGTATTGATTGATCGAGGTTCGGGATTAAATATCTGCCACCTTTGAATACCTTAATAAGGTTAGAGGTTGAACTAGCTAAAAGACAGACCTAGAAAATAAACATAAAAGCATTTGATGGCTCCCAAAAAGGTACTATTAGTGAGATTAGACTGGACATGGTAATGGGTTTGGTCACTTTTCCCATAAATTTCCAGGTTTTGGATATTTTTTCCTCATATAACTTGGTGCTCAAGCAGTTGTGGATTCATATGGTTGGTGTAGTCCCCTCTACATTACACTAATGCCTTAAATTTTAGTATGATCACCAAGAAATGGTGATACGTGGGGAAATAGAACATCCCATATATGCCATCAACAAAAAAAGAGGATCTCGATGGAGAAATATTTTGTACTCTAGAGATGGTTACAAATATTTAAGGATGGTTATGCAACAAAGCTTTGCACGTTACAATGAAATATGAAGACAAAGTGATAACAAGAGTGTTGATTGATCTATGTTTAGGACTAAACATCTATCCTTTGTCTACTTTGATGAGGTTGGAAGTTGAATCAACTAGGATTCAAACTTAGAGAGGATTGTGGAAGCATTTGATGGCTCCTATAGAAACACCATTACAGAAATTACACTAAACATTATAATAGGTCCTAATACTTTTCCCATAATCTTACAAGTGATGGATATTTCTACTTCATAGAACCTATTGCTCGGACGACCATGGATCTACTTAGCTGACGTAGTCCCTTCCACACTTCATGTATGTATCAGGTTTAAGTATGATCATCAAGAAGTGATTATATATGGTGAGTAAGGATAAGAGAGTATTAACACTCCGAAGCTGGTTGGAAACATTGAAGAGGGTTTTATGAGCTACTTGCATTGCCTAGGATATGAAAAAGATAATGGTCTCAGTGCCAGATTTCAAGGAATAGTTGAACCCATATAGTTCATTGTGAAAAAGGACACTTTCGGGTTGGGTTATATGGATAATGGCCAGATGATCAAAGGTAAGAAAATGCTCGATTCCTCTTCATGATTATACAATATATTCCACTCTATAGGGTTTCTCGATAAGGGTAAGAATAAGGAAGATGTTATATTAGAAATATTAAGGAATCTCTTCATAATAGAGGACACTACCCATATTCTTAAAGGCAATAACAAGGTTGGAAACAAGAAGGTATGGCTTTTGAAAAGGAACCCTAGAGGAATAAGGGTGAGAAAATGGTTCTTAAATTTGGGTATAAACTAGGTAAAGGTCATTAAGCAAGATTGCAAGGTATAATTGAGCCTATACAACTAGAACCCAAGAAGACCACTTTTGGGTTAGGTTATGAAGACACTAAATAAGAGTACCTTGAATGGAGACCGCCTAAGGATGGTTATTATTATTCTCTTCCCTATTGCCTGCCCTTGTTGAATGAGACTTTTCGCTCTGCTGGGTTTTTTTGCCATAGTGAAGACGAGATTTTGGAAGTCTTGAGGTTCCTATTTCTAACCAAGGAAGAAGATTGTCATGTCATCACTAATAAGGAGAAAGGATCCCATTGTCAAAGCAGCAGACAGAAGACTACACTCAGTAGTTGGACCTTCACTCCATCCAGACCTCGCCGGGCACTTGGGTAGACTTAGAAGATTTTGATGCTTTTATGATCTTAAAATAAATAAACTCAATGTTTGAGTTAGTTTTTCAATATCCATATTTGTTTCTTATTGACTTAACATTATGTTTTGATACATTTTAGCACCATTAATAAAAGCTTTCTTTTTTTGCTTATTGATATTCTCTATTTCTATTTTCTAAAGGCAAAATCACTTTTAAAAATGGTGAATCTAAGATGGTGACATAGAATGATACTACATAACAAAATATAAGTGAATTAGAAGAAGTGGTAAAATATGAGATTCCTGAAGAATTTGTTACTAAAGTTGAAGATTTTGAGGATAAGCCAAAGGCTGACCTCATAGAATAGGAAAGAATAAACATAGGGGAATATGAAGCAGTAAAACAAACCTATGTCAGTGCCCATTTGACTAAGGATTAGAAAGAGGAATATATTTGATTCTTGAAAAAGAACCCAACTGTCTTTGCTTAGTCTTATACTGACATGAAAAGGCTAAGCACTTCAATAGTAGCTCACGGGTTGCTCACTATTCCATCTTATCCCTCTGTCCAGTAGAAACTTAGAAAGTACAAGCCCAATCTAAGTTTAAAGATCAAAGAAGATATATCAAAGCAAATTGAGGCTAGTATCCTTTAGGTGAAAAAGTTTTCGACCTTGTTAGCCAACTTTTTCATGGTCCCTAAGAAGCATGGGAAGGTTAGAGTTTGTTTGGATTATAGGGACCTGAACAATGGCAGTCCCAAAGATGACTTCCCATTCTCGAATATCCATATTTTGATCGATAATTATGCCAAGCATGAAACACAATCATATGTGGCTATTTTATCAATTTTCATCAGATTAAGATACATTAGGATGATGCTGAGAAAACTACTTTTATTACTTTATTAGTGGTTTACAAATAAAATTTTATATTATTCTAGTTGAAAAAATTGGATCTACATACATGAGGGCCATGACCTCTCTGTTCCATGACATAATCCATTAGGAAATTAAGGTCTATATGGATGACATCATTATCAAGTCAAAGAAGGGTACTAATCATCTAGATAGTCTTGAGAAGTTCTTTAATAGACTAAGAAAGTAGAATTTGAGTTGAACCTAGAAAAGTTTGTCTTTGGAGTCCCTGCAAGAAAGTTGTTAGGCTTTATTGTTAGACGTGTGGTTATAGAGTTGCATCCAGCTAAGATAAAATTCATTCAGTATCTTCTCCTCCAAAGAGTAATAAGGAGATGATGAGTTTCTTGGGTCGCCTTAACTATATCAGCCATTTCATAGCCTAGTCCATGGTCATTTATGAGCCAATTTTCAAGTTATTGAAAAAAAAACTGTTATAGAATGGACAATAGTGTCAACATGCATTTGACAAAATCAAGGATTATCTATCGAATCCTCCTATTTTGGTTCCTCCAAAACCTGGTAGGCCGCTGCTATTGTATTTATCTACAATAGATAGTTCCTTGGGTTGTATACTGGGAAACATGATGAAATGGGGAAGAAAGAGCAGGCAATCTGTTACATGAGCAAGAATTTTATTTCATATGAGGCTCAATATTCTTTATTAGAGCATACTTTTTATGCTTTGACTTGGGTAGCTCAGAAGTTGAGGCACTATCTCTAGGCGCACATTACTTATCTAATTTCCAGAATGAATCCATTGAAGTACATATTTCAGAAACTGATGCCTACCGATAAGTTAGATAAATTGAAAATATTGTTGAGTGAATTTGACATAGTCTACATCTCATAGTAGGTTGTAAAAGCACAAGCATTAGTGGATCATCTCGCTGAGAACCCTACAGACGAATAGTATCAATCGTTGAAGACTTACTTTTCTAATGTAGAGGTAGCATTTGTGGAGGGGATATCTCCAAATAATATGATAGTTGGATATTATTCTTTGATGGAGCCGTGAATTTTAAAGGAGTAGGAACTACTGTTGTTGTGATCTTAGAGACCGATCAACATTATCCTGTGTCAGCAAAGCTCAGATATCCTTGCACCAACAACATGGTTGAATATGAAAATTGCATCTTAGGACTTCATTTGGTTATTGATTTTGATGTCCAAGAAATATTGGTGATTAGAGATTCAGACTTATTGATCCATCAAGTACAAGTTGAGTAGGCCGTTAAACATATGAAGCTCTTACCCTACTTGTAGTGTGTAATGTGCAAGAGATTCTGCAAAATAAAGTTCAAATATGTCCCAAGGATTAAGAATGAGTTTGTAGATTCATTGGCTACTTTGTCCTCCATGATCCGATATCTGAACAAGAATTATATTGATTCTATTCCCTTCCGTGTACATGAACAACCGACATATTATTTACATATTAAAGAGGAACTGGATGGAAAACTGTGGTATATGGATATACAAGGGTATTTATAGAATAGAGATTATCTCGATAATACGACAAGCGTCCAAAAACACACTATTTGGAGTTTAGACAACCAATTTTCTTGAGTAAGGAAATCCTATGCAAAAGGACTCCCAATTTGGGTTTGCTAAGGTGTGTCGAAGCCGGAGAGCCTTCAAGCCTAAGTGAAGAGGTGCATGTGGGAACATATGGTCCGCATATGAATGGCTTTATGCTGGCAGAGAAGATATTGAGATCGAAATACTTTTTGATAACTATGGAAACCAATTACATCTGTTACATGCAGAAGTGCCATCAGTGTCAAACTCATGCTGATATGATCCGAGTTCCTCCTAACGATATGTTACTAGCTCACCTTGTCCATTTGCAGCTTGGGGCATGGTGTTATTAGTCCCACTGAACCAGCCGCATCCCATGGTCATAGGTTCATTCTTGTTGCAATTGATTACTTCACCAAATAGGTCAAAGCCACTTCTCATAAATCAGTTACAAAGAAGGTCGTGGATGACTTTTTTGAAACGATGTCATCTGTCAATTCGAAATACCCAAGTCAATCATCTCAGACAATTTTATAAAACTCAACAGTGGTTTAATGAAAAAGCATGTGAGAATTTTAATATCAAGCATCAAAATTCCACAACATATAGGCCAGCCTGAACAAAAACATCAAGAGAATACTGTGGAAAATGATTGACAGCAACTGACATTTTCATGAGAATTTAACATTTCCGTTGTTGGGATATCGCACCATAACTAGAACATCCAAAGGGTCCACATTGGTTTATGGAAGTGAAGCAGTGATACCTGCTAAGATAGAAATACCATCTTCAAGAATCATCCAGGAAATAAAATTGAGCGACGCTGAATGGGAAAAAGAATATTTGGGCAACTAGCACTCATTGATGGAAGACAAATAACTGGAGTTTGTCACAATCAATTCTACAAGAATAAAATGTCCAAAGCCTTCAAAAAGAGGTTAAGCCAAGACACTTCACTAGTGGGTAGTTGTTTGAAGAGGATTTTTCCAAATCAAGATGAGGCAAATGGAAAATCTTTGATAAATTGGAAAGGTCCTTACGTGATCCATAGAGTTCTAACATGAGGAGCACTCGTACTTGCAGAAATGGATTGTATAGTTTGGTCCAAGCCTATTAATTCAAATGTTGTTAACATATATTATATTTAATCTTTATTTCATTCCCTCTTACATTATAATTGGAACTACATCTTACCTAATTCTCATTTAAGAGGGATACATAGGCGCTTCTATGGAGTTCGGTCCCACTATAATAAAATTTTCTTATTTCCCCTCTATGAGCATTGTAACTAGGGCAGAATTTTTGAGAGGACCTCAAATATTCTATAAGGGTGTGACATTGGCACATTTATGACACTGGGGCAGAATTATTGAGACGACCTCAAAAATTCTTATAAGAAGACTTTTGGATCTTTTGCAACAGACAAATATACTGGGGAAGAAATTTTTGGAGTGGTCCTAAAAAATTTCTTAACAAGAGAACAAGTTCTGATAAGATGTATTGTCATGAAATATGTCATAATCAATAATTCAACAACATTTCATATTCTATACAATAAACTTTACTTATTACTTTTAAAAGAAAACTACTTTCAAAAATGATTTAAAAATTACTTATTTTTCTATCCAAATGAGAACACGAATGAGGATCATCATCGGTCGGAGACATCGAGAAGAGGACACTTCAGTTGAGAAAGAGGCACAAATTAACCTCCCTTCTTTTTTTTTTTATAAACTCATAATTTTTCTTTGAGTGCAAGATTAATAGGTACAGATCACAGGAGTCACTTTATGACAACTTGAATGCCCCAATAACCAATACAACACAAGAGGCATGACATCCAATTTGACATCAAAGGCTCGATAACCAATACAACATCAAAAAGCCCGACAGGCGATCTGACACTACATCAAGAGGCCCAACATCCAATCCAACATCGAGAGGCCCGACAGCCAATCCAACACCGAGAAGGCTGAGAGTTAATAAAATACTGCATTGAGAGACCCGATAACCAATCCAACATTGAAAGGCCCGATAGCCATTCCAATATCGATAAGGATGATAATTGATCCGATACTACATCGATAGGCCCGACAGTTAAGCTAAAATTGAGAGGCTCTGACATCGAAAAGCCCAATAGTCGATCTGGCACTGCATCGAGAGGTCTGACAACTAATCTGACATTGAGAGGCCAAATAGAAAATCCGCAATCGAGAAGCCCAACAATCGATCCAACATCAAAAGGTTCGACAGATTCGATGATATAATAAATATGCTTTCTTCATTCCCATATGATTAGATATTTATGACAATTGCTTATTAACCTACGTGCTAACACTTTTGTCTAGCATACTAAAAGTACACAGGTAATGAAAAATGGAGTAACAAACAGAAATAATTTTTTCTTCTATTTTTTGAGATGCCATCTTGTTCGTTCATTTTTCGCTCAAATGCATTTAGAAAACTCACTATCCATTCGTAGTCATACCCTTCTTACGTCATTGTTTCATAGCCTAATCACTCTAATCTCAGCTACCCATGATATTGCTATCGACGCCCATCCATTATCATTAAGATTCTTTAGGAATGTAGTTCATTCTTAAATCTAGAACTACACACGACCCGATTCTCATAAAACTAGAGATATGTAAGTGACTTAAAACCAAAGTCTCTACGACACTATTTTAAAACTACCCCTATTGCTTCCATTCCGACAAATCATTTCTCTCGATCAAACAAAATTGGTTACTATGTCAACTTTTGTTGCTCAACAATTCATTTATAATTCCTGAGAAATGAAGGGGAAACTGTTGACACCCAATTTTGACCTCCCAAAGCTCCTCTTAGCCTACTATTTTACCAAATTATTAATTTCAAATATTAATATTTTTTTGAATTATTTTGGTTCCAAATAAATATTGACGTGTCACATCATGACTTTTGAAGTAAGCATTTTTAGGTAATCTTTATATTTTTGAATAGTATACAAAATTTAAACATAATATTTTATGTAATTTTACTAATATTTATTTTTTTATTGCAAATATGTACAATAATGTACACACACAATATCTACTATTACTATAATTATTATTATTATTATATTATTATTATTGTTATTATTATTATTTTTATTATTGTAACATTCCTTACAAATTCATATTTTTGTAAGTGTGACTGGTTTTAAGATAATATGTTACATAGAAGCCAATTTTATTTAATTTCCCCTACATATTTAATTTTAGCCATTTTTGTACTCAATAAAATGTCAATCATAGCCAAATTTGACCCACTTTAAATCCCTAATCCATCTTTCTAAAATACCTAATTTGTAAATTTAATTTTAATCCAGTCGTTGATCAAGATTGATCCAATAACTGAGATTAACTCATATTTCTTTCCTTTTAAAACACAAAAATCTAACCCTAATCGATTTCCAAACACAAAGTTGCACCACCCCATCTCTTATTTCCCTCTTTCTTTTTCTAAAGGCAGTGACTGCTGCCGCCAAAATTGATCATCAAACAATCTATGTCGCTATTTTCTTCTACCACTCAATCTTCTTTTCTTCGTCACTCCGATCCCAGTGAACCACGCTTCTACAGAACCCCACCAACTGCAACTAGTCCACACTACTGGCAGAACCCAATCACCCATCGCAATATTAGTGTTAGCCGGTGCATTCCACAACTTAATCATCGCCTCCAGTGAGTCTATGCCGGTGTGCTACCGAACAGTTGCTAATCATCCAGCCACTTCTTTGGCTCCCCAAATCCTGATCAAATATCCCTAAAAAATATTAAACTCATAGGGGGTTCTTAGAAACCATCTCAGGTTTTTTCATTCTTTTCCTTTTATCATTAACAAACTCTTAGATCTAAAGTTTGCGGTGTTTTATTTTGAGATCTCAATAGATTCTTTCAATTTTGTGTTTGTTTATGCTTTTAGATTAACATATGTGAAAATCCCAAATTTGCATGAATTTTGCAAATCCGAGTGTAGTGTTCGATTGAACATAGACTATGCAATCCGTCACTCACTTTATTTGCTACCAATAATGTAGTATGGGGGTTTAAATTAAGACTTTTAAACTGAATTTGGGGGGGGGGGTAGCCCTGATATTCTTAATTCTTATGACCACCATAAATTTGAATTTGTGACAACCCCTATGCTAATATTTTCGGCAAGTTTTAATTTTTGATTTTCCATGATTTGCCGGTAATGGATGTGTATGTAATTATTTTTGTAAATTGGTCAAACTTTATGTATAACTGAAGAGATTTAATCCAGAAAATATTCTGATATGGTTAATTGCCTAATTGTTTACCATTTTAGTGATACTTGGTAAATTTTTAATCATTTCAAGCATTTACTTGCCCTCTCTTTAAATTAAAGATAAGTATAAATATATATATATATATATATATATATATATATATCAATATATATATTATAGAGAGAGAGATACATATATACACATATATCTATTTATAAATATATATTGGTACTTATATATTTATGGTAAACTTGGCCTTACATACTGTCATGACCCAAACCAGGGCCTGGGCATGATGGGTATCTCAAGTCCACTATGGAACAGAGACCATCCCCTTAACCTAACCTCAAGAGCATAATAATAATAATAAAGATAAATTTGAAGCCAATTAAGATAGTAATGTAAGAAAATAGATAACTCAAATTAACTCTAAGAGTCAATCAATAACCAACCAACCCACGTCTCTTCACAAAAGCCTCTAAAAGCCAGAATAACCACTAAGTCGGGACATACCCCCGACTATAACCAAAAAGAATCCAAAATTACTTAATTAATAAGTAAGAATAATGATATGATAAGGCCTTCCAAAGGATGAAGGCTTACCATATCACAACAACTCAACGAACGTGCTCAACAACCTAACGTTACACACGAGCAACAGAGATGTCTTTGGACCCTACATCATGAGATGGGGTAGCATCCTAGGATGGCCAGTGGTACAAGCACCGGCATGTAACTCTGAGAAAGTGATAACATAATTCTATGTCCAAAATCCATCAAATACCACATGCACAAATTCATATATACATATATAAGATGTCGGGATAGGGTATGTGTCATAAACATGAGAGTTTTTAAACTATTAACCTGAACTGTGTAGCTCGATCTGTCCTAAGTGCATCCATGGGCTATATGGGTTTAGCTCCCCCTGCTGAAAGGGCCCCGGTGCGTGTTAGCCGCATAAACCGATGAAAATACAAGTGAAAACTAAAGCCACCAAAGGCAATAGTTGTCCTATATATATACACACAAATATGTATGCATGTGTGTGTGTGTGTCCATGTGCTTGATCCACACGTGATATATATATCTATATATCACGTGTGGGTCAAGAACATGGACATATATACCCCTAACACCGGCAAATGTGGTTTCTAATGTTCGTCACTCCAGGACCTACACCTTGACGGTGAGCTACACAACCTCTTTTAAGCCTAAATTAATAAAATTTGTGCATAATTCCAACCATGAACCCAGGAGTCATTCATTAAGGTATTCACCAGTTGTTATCATCATAACAATATTCTTGAAAGCTAAATTAAACATTTTAAACCAATTCACATAACCTCATTGACTCCCAAGTTCCATTAAAATCCATAACCAAGGTTATCCAAAACCATTTTTCATCCATTTGTCCTTTAATGCAATGCATTGAGTTCAAAAGCAAGTTAAACCATACCATTTCTCACAATTAAAAATCAAATTCACAAAGTGGTTTAAGGTTCACACAATTTTAAGCTAAAATTTATTCAATTTGGGGATACCCATGTCCCTCATTCCAACCATTTAAATAATATACCAATTCAGTCCCAGAAATGTCAATTTAAAGAATGAATAATCAATTCAAAACATGAGATAAGTAATTCAATTAGAACAACCAGAACCCCTTAACACAAATCAAATCACATGAAAATTCATTCAGTTTATGCCATAATGTAAATTTAAGATTAGAAAAAAGAAACATGCCTGAAACACACAAGAATTTGAAGTCAATTTGAAGTTTGGAGCCCGAAGTAGTGATTTCTTGTAAAACCCTTAAGCTTTCTTGGTTTTGGTGTTAGAGAAAAGAATGAGAGTGTTTGATCTTTTTAACTGAAGGAGAAAAGGTCAATTTTATGTGAAAAGGGTGAAAAGACCAAAAACCCCTCATTCTTATGTAAAAAAATAAAACTGGACAAAAATTTACACACTGGCGTGTCACGCTGTTATCACAAAGGTTATCCTTCATGCCACATCAATATCGCAGAGGGTAACCTCTGTGACACAGTGATATCAAGGACCCTTACTGCCTCGGGGTCCTAAAATAACCCTGAACGCCCTCTAAAAATTCCAAAACTTTCCTAAATTACCCTTTTAACATCCCTAAATACAATTTAAGTTAAAAATCGATATTACATACGCGGGAAGGTTGAAAATAAAATGATCAAAGTTTTAAGGGTCTTACATTATCCCCCTTAGGTCATTCATTCACGAATGATAAGTTAGGACACTTTTAGCATGAAAATAGCAAGAACACACAAGAATCAATTAAAAAACTCAGAAAATGACAACAGGAAAACATAACTCATACCTTAAGCACTTTCATCCAACCCAGGGAACAAGAATGGGTTGACCTTCATATCTTCCTCAGCATCCCACGTAGCCTATTCTATCTTTTGGTTTCTCCAAAGAACTTTCACTAAAGCTACATCTTTGGTCCTCAACCAACGAACTTGCTTATCAAAATTCTCCACCGAGACTTTCTCATTAGCCAAGGAATCCGAAATACCATCATCCTCCACAGGAACAATCAAAAAAGGATCACCCACGCACTTCTTCAGCATAGACACAAGGAAACAGGATGAATAAAACCAAACCTCACCAAAAAATCCAATGTATAAGCAATGTTCCCAGTTCTCCTAAAAATCTTATATGAACCAATGTAACGGGGACTGAGCTTCCTCTTCTTCCCAAAACTCAAGGCTCCTTTCATAAAAGACAGCTTCAAGAATACCCAATCATTTACTTTGAGTTCCAACTCTCTTCACCTCGCATCCGCATAAGACTTTTGGTGACTCTGAGCCATCTTAAGTCTTTCTCTTATCACTTTTGCCTTCTCCATGTCTTAGCGAACCAAGTTAAGACCAAACAAACTAGTCTCACCAACTTTAAATCATCCAATAGGAGACCACACCTTCGACATAAAGAGCCTTAAAATGATCCATCTGAATTCTAGAATGATAACTTTTGTTATATGCAAACTCAATAAGAGGTAAATGATGAACCCAACTACCCATAAATTCAATAAAATAGGCCCTTAGCATATCCTCCAAAGTCTTAATATTATGCTCCACTTGTCCATCTATTTGAGGGTGGAAAGTGGTGCTAAGGTTCACATGTGTACCCAAACCTTTCTGAAATGAATGCCAAAAGTGAGAAGAAAACTGTGTACCTCAGTCTGAATTAATGGACACTGGCGCAACATAAAACTTCACAATCTCCTGAATGGACAACCTAGCATAATCCTCTCCTGAGTAGTTAGTCCTCATAGGCAAGAAGTGAGCGGACTTAGTCATCCTATCTACGATGACCCAAATCGAATCATATTAATTTCTAGATCACAGAAGACCCATAAAGAAATCCATATTGATCATCTCCTACTTCCACATTGGCAACTATATCTATTGAGAAATACCATCCAACCTCAAGTGTTTAGCCTTAACTTACAAACAAACCGTACACTTAGCATCAAACTTTTCCACATCCTTCTTCATATTATTCTACTAGTAGATTTCCTTCAAGTCATTGTACATTTTGTCGAACCTGGATGAACTGTATATCTGGACTCATGATCCTCAATCAAGATCCTTTCTCATAGCCCATCAATATTAGGAACCCATACCTATATTAATATCTCAGAATACTATCTCCTCCATCCTCAAAAGCCATAACCTTTTACTGACCCACATTATCCTTAATTTGTATATGTATAGGATCTAAATCCATATTCTTCTTTACCTCCGCACCAAGAGATGATTTAGCCACTTTCTAAATAATCACTCCCCTATCCTCAGAGTCCAAAAGACAAACTCCCAAGTTACCAAATCTGTGAATATCCTTCACTAATCCTTTTTTCTCCTCATCAAAATGGAATAAGCTTCATATAGCAACATGATAAGAGTATCAACAACCACATTAGCTTTACCTGGATAGTAGTGAAGGCTCATGTCATATTTTATAAGAAATTCGAGCCATTACCTCTACTTGAGATTCAAATCCTTCTGAGTAAACACATACAAAAAGCTCTTATAATCCAAATAGATATCCACATGCATGCCATACAAATAATGGCACCAAATCTTCAAAGCAAAAACCACATCCGCCAACTCTAAGTAGTGAGTCAGTTAATTCATCTCATGAATCTTAACCTACCTAGAAGCTTACACCATAACCTTACCATGCTACATCAGAAAACAACCCCATCCTATACGGGACGCATCATAAGACACAACAAAATCACTAGTATCCTCGGGTAGGGTCAAAACTGGCATTGAAGTCAGCTTATCCTTTAACTTCTCAAAACTATCCTCATAAGTATCAAACCATAAAAACTTAACCTCTTTTAGTCATCTCATCAATAAAGCAACAATAGATGAGAAACTCTCCAAAAAAACTCCTATAATACCAAGCCAATCCCAAGAAGCTACTAATGTCGGTTGGAGTCACGGGTCTATGTCATTTCTTAACTGCCCTAATTTTCAATGGATCCACCTCGATCCCCTCACTAGAAATAACATTCCAAAGAAAAGTCATAATATTCTGCAAGAACTCACACTTAGAAAATTTAGCAATAGTTTCTGATCCTTAAGATTCTGTAAGACAATTTGGAGGTGATTGGCATCATCATCCTCACTCTTAAAGTACACCAAGATATCATCAATGAAAACTATCACAAATAAGTCCAAAAATTGTCTAAACACCTGAGTCATAAGATCCATAAAAGCAGCAGGAGAATTAATCAACCCAAATGACATAACCAAAAACTCATAGTGACCACACCGAGTTTGTAAAATAGTCTTAAGAATATCAACCTCCATAATTTTCAACTAATGGTAACCTGAATGAAGATCAATCATAGAGAAACATCTATCACCCTGAAGCTGATCAAAAAGATCATCAATTCTAGGAATAGGATACCTATTTTTACTATCAACTTATTCAATAGGAAATAATGTATACACATCCAAAGAGATCAACCTTTTTCACATAAAATATATAGGATAACCCCACAGGGAAACACTAGGATGAATGAACCCTTTATCAAGAAGATCTCTTAACTTCTTCTTTAGCTCCTTTAATTTGGTTGGAGCCATTCTATAAGAAGAAATGGAAATAGGATGATTATCTGATAGAAGATCAGTCCCAAAATCTATTTCCCTATCAGAAAGAATTTCAAGTAGATCATCGAGAAATACTTCATGAAACTCACTAACCACGGGGATAGATTATAAGAAAGACTTTCAGATTCAAAATAATTAACACAAACTAGATGATCCAGACACCCTTTTAAAATTAATTTCTGAGCTTTAAGATCAGAGATAAACCTCCCTTTAGGTAGTAAAGAACTCCCCTCCCATTCTAATATCAGCTTATTAGGAAAGTGAAAACTGAACCTTCGGGTCCTACAATCTTGAGAAAAATAGCATAAGTAGATCCAATCTATCCCCAAGATAACATCAAAATCCACCATATCCAACTCTATGAAATCCACCAATATCTCTTTTTGAAAAATAGACACCATAAAACCCCTATAGATTTTTTTAGTGACTATAGATCCCTCACTAGGGTAGAAATAGAAAAGGGGTTGGAAATACTATCAGGACCAAAACCAAAATGCACAGCCACATAAGAAGTCATATGAGATAGGGTAGAACTCAGATCAATCAAACAATAATTATCTCGGGAAAAGAGTTGTAACATACTAGTAACAATATCTTGAGATGCCTTAGATACTAGCAAGTAGCAAGTACATAGATATGATTCTGACCAATATCGGTACCAGAAGTAGAGCCCTTTGGTGTAGGAGCTGAAGATGTGGAAATTAAAACTTTATTAGCCTCAGTGGTGAACCTGGATGAATGACAATCTAGCTGCATGTCACCCAACTGACCATAATTATAACATCGATCCCTCCACTCCTCACAATAGTCATGATAAATATATCCAAAAATATAATAAGAAGAATAAGGTGGGACTGACTGAGTTCTATTAGCCTAAGACTGGGCACCCTGTGCCTTAGGACCGTTACTAGACTAAGAACAACAATACCCCAAAGACTTAGGATTGCAGCACTAGAAGAATAATATGAATTAGAATTTCCCCAATTCTACCGTCCCTTCCACTATTTTGCTGATTTGCACCCTACTTTGAATACCTAAACTTCGTATTATACCTCTCTCTAATCTCTGCCAATATCTTCTTCTCATCCACTACCTATTGTATACAAAACACAAACCTGGAGATATCCATGTCATTATTTAACATTATAGCCTTACATTCCAATACCAAGTCAAGGGAAAACCTAGAAGTAAACTTCACCATCTTAGATCATTGGCTAGACACTAACTCTAGAGTATAAAGAGACAGCTGCTAAAATTTCAAGGCATATTTTTTTACACTTATTTTACTTTGCTTCAGATTTACAAACTCCTCACCTTAGATTCCCTCAGCTCCTGAGAAAACAAATGACCAAGAAAGGAACTTAAAAACTAATCTAATAATGCTAGCTGTGCATCATTACCTCTCAACTGGTCCCACTACTTTTACCACTGATAAGTAATATCTTTCAGTTGATATGCATTAAATTCTACCCCTTCAGAATCAGTAGCATACATCACTCTAAAAATCTTCTCTATCTCATCCACAAACCTCTAAGGATACTTCTCAACCTTAGAGCCTGTCAAGGTTAGAAGATTCAACCTCATGAACTGGCCAACCCAAGTGGCCTTAGATAAAGAAGAAATAGAACCAACACAATCTGACTGATGAGATTGAGATATTATTAACTAAGCAAACAAATGAATACATTAGTGGAAATCTACATTAGAGATGTCCCCCTGAGTCAGTTGATCATAATCGTCACCACCCTGAGAAGCCTGAGAAAAACTAATAGAGATAGGTAAAAATCTATGTGGAGTGGCAAAATAAAAAGCAATAACCCTAGACCTAGTCTGCATTCCATGCATAAGGGAGTCCTCTCCAGATTATCCTCAGGTAGAACAGAGTTCCCAGCAAAATTTCTACAAATATTAGATCTTTAGGGAGGAAAGATTTGAAATACGAGGAACTTAAGAGTTAGAAAAATTTCATAACATTGGACTCTATAGCCCGAAATAGAACACAAGAAAAGAAAACATTGCAAAATACCTTGTAGCATCTTCCTTATAAGTGCGGTGCACTACACACCCATAAAAATGACTCTACTCGATATGATTTTATGGACAACCAACGACTCTAAATTGTGCTCTAATACAAAGCTTTTCAAAGCCCAAACCAAGACCTGGCCGTGATGGGTATTTCATGCCCACCATTTACCAGAGACTACTTTCTTAACCTAACCTCAAGAGAACAATAAAAATAATAATAATAAAGATAAAGTGGAAGCCAATTAAGATAGTAATGTAAGAAAATAGATAACTCAAATAAACTCTAAGAGTCAATCAATAACCAAACAACTCACACCTGTCCACAAAATCCTCTAAAAATAAGAATAACCACTAAGTCAAAATATACTCATGACTTTAACCAAATAAATCCAAAAGAACTTAATTAATAAAGTAAGAATAATGAAATGGTAAGGCCTTCAGAAGAATGGAGGCTTACCACTTCACAGAAACTCAATGAATGTACTCAACCACCTAATGTTTCATAGGGGAAATAGAAATATCTGCATACCCTACATCATGAGACAATTTAGCATCCTAGGATGGTTAGTGGGATAATGTAATACCCTAAATTTTCCCTAAGCTTAATTTCTCCTCAAAAAGGTTAAGGAGTCACTTCCTGAGTGAGTATCATGTTAACCATATATAATTTCCCTAATTTTGAATTTTCATCACCTGGGAAATTTGATAAGCTTTCCATAGATATAGGATTTTCCCAAATCTGATACCCGAGCAAAAAGTTATGGCTAATTTAAGTCCTAGTCATAAAACAGTATCATTTTAGTGCTTGGCACATTGGGGAGAGAGCCTATTTGACATTTGTCAAATTTCAGTGGAACTCTGTGATAGTGGCACATTGCGGAGGACCCCAATTTTTGAATAGTCAATTTCCAGTGGCCTAGCGTGATTATGATGCATCACGTTGAAGTTCCAGGTCCCAACCAGTGGGACAACGTGATGGCTCCACATCGCAGTGACTCCCAGATTCCCATTTGTCAATTTCCATTAAGCCACCAAGATAGTGGCACATCGTGGTGGCCCATAAAATCGGGTTCCCAAATTAATATTTCCAACTTCGTACAAAAGTTAAAAAGGGCACTTTGGACTTTTTTCAAGCCTTTTAAACCATGCAAACACCAAATTAAAGTCATTTACAAGAATTCTATGAAGTTTTTCTCAAGTTTTCTCTCAACAAAAACCTTATGTATCCAAAACCTCTTCCAAGAATCTCAAGAATCCACCATAGATTTTTTAAATTGAGTTAAGATTCAAGATTTCCAAGTCAAGGGCTTCAAGAACCCTCATTCAAGAGTATGAATAGAGTCCCAAAAGTGAGATTTCATCCAAAGCTTCTAATTCAAAGTATGTGGGGTTTTGAACAAGGGTAATCATTTCACCCTTGTGCCAAAAGGCTTATTTAAACTACAATTTTCTGCAATTTATGAGATTTTACATGAAATTGAATTGGGTGTTTTCACCCATTGTTATTGGTGGCAAGTTTTTGATGCTTCCCATGAATTGAGAGTCTAATGGCATGATTTTTACATATTTTCTTGAGAAATTGTAGTGGGTCTATACCCCATGATTTTAATCCTTAAGAAGTTAATAGTTGAAATGTTTGAGATATTAAAGTATATGAGTATGTTGAGATTATAAGATAAATTATTGTAAATTCTAGATTTCTATATGATTTATAAATCTATATGCTATCTATTATACATTATAATGAGTTTTAACTTGAGATTGAATTATGGGTCATTAATCCCTACTTGAGACTTGCAATTTCATGAACTATTGTGCTATAAGCACCTATGATTTGAGTATTTTGAGATTATTGAGAAATATTTTGTCCTAATGATCATAGAGTTTTGAAATCCACTCTACCACCTGATATTTACAGATTTGATTGTTGGGTTCTTATGAACCATGAGATTATTTTGAAAGTAGATTTTTATGAGATGAGCAAGATAAACTAAAGGGAGTAGTATTTAGCACCGAGTTGGGTAATTTACTATGGTTTCTTACCCCAGAATAATGTGCCACCAAAGGTTTATGATTTTGGGCATGAGGCCGAGATGATTAGGCCCAAGGCCGAGATAAGTGATCACTGAGTTGAGGTTATACTCCTTGGAAAGAGTATGACGCCTCTCCCCAATCCTTAGGAGGACAAAACATTGGACTCTATATAGCTCGCATGGTTGATGTCGGTTAAGAGAACCTTCCTGCTTGTAAAATGTAAATAAATTGCATTTGAGTATTTTCCCCTAATAGTAAGATTTTCAGAGTAGTTCCTAAAGTATGTTTCTTTGAGATGAGTTATTTTTCCTAAAGCTTCGAAAAATTTCCTTATCAGTAAAGATTTTTAGATACTAAGTGCAAAGGCTCACAAGCTTATTCAAATATTGTTTTACTTAAGATTTTAGTTTCAAAGTTACAGTCTTGGCTTTCAGATACAGAGGTAAGCACTTTACCACTTAGTCTATATGTTTTGAGAAGGGAATGAAACTACAAATTTTAGAACTAAGTGTAATGACTCACGAGATTTATACTACATGCTTCATTATTCATGATTTAAGAGTTTTAGATTTTAGATTTCTCAAGCTATGTGAGTCTTTTAATTTAGCATGTATTGTTTTATAAATAATTATTATGAGATATGTTTATACTTATGTATTTACCCCCATATTCTCAGTACATTCCCAAAGTACTGATCCATATATACGTCTATATGCTACATTGTCTCATAATTTGGGTATAATTTTCAGTATAAACATTCAGATTCGGACAGTTGCAGCTTCCAGCCTGTGAGATGATGAGTCCTCCTACTTTGGGGACTTCAGTTACACCTATTTATATTTTTTACTTTCTTATTCATATGTATTAATTATCGATAGTTGGAGTAGCTTCCCAACTATTTATAGTCAGTATTAGTAGAGGCTTTATACACAGTCAGTAAAGTTAATGTTTTCAGTTTTAGTTTCTTTGTAAAAATAGAGTTATAATAGTGTGAATTCAGTTTTGTATTGATCAAAATTAGGAAAGAGTTATCTTCCACTTATTTTGTTTAGATTTATGTATCTTATTCAGTTACTCATGAATTATGCTAGTATAAGGGTTCACTTGGGATCACTTGTGGTCCTAAGTACCGTATGATGTCTCGGGACCCATTTTTGGGGTGTTACAAACTTGGTATCAGATCTTGGTTTTAAAGAAGTCCTAAGGAGTTTGATAAGCCACATTGAGTAGTGTCTTTATCATCGGTGTGTAGCGTGCCACATCTATAAGCAAAAGGCTACAAGATGTTCTAGGAAAAGTTGCTTCTTTTTTCTAGATTCTATCATGCCTACAGCTGTCCCTCTCATCTAATAATTCATGCTCTCCTATTTCATAAAATACCTCTCTGAAGAGTGAATGCCTACGGAAATGATGATGACCAACCCCCACCTGTTGATCTGTTGAATGAGACTGTGTCTCATGCTGAGTTTTAGGTGACCTTTTAGGCTAGTCACCACTAATGTTTAGGCCAACAACCAAGCCATAGTTTCAAATCAACAGGGAGGTGATTTTCCTGCTGCTAGGATCCATGATTTCATGCGGATGAATCCTTCAGAGTTTTATGAGTCCAAGGCAGGTGAGGACCCATAGTTATACCTTGAGGAGTTGAGAAAGATCATGCAGGTGATGCATGTTTTTAAGGAAGAAAGAGTTGAGTTAGCATCTTATAGGTTGAAGGACATAACTTATGACTGGGTTGTATTATGGAGAAAGGGTAGAGGTGAGGATGCTTCTTCTATAACTTGGCAAGTGTTCCAAGATGCATTCTTAGAAAAGTTATTTTCGCTTCAGATGGGGGAAGTAAAGATTGAGGAGTTTATAAACTTCAGGTAGGGCTCCATGACTATTAAGGAGTACTGCTTGAAGTTCAACCAGTTGGCTAAGTATGCTCCTAATTTGATTTCTGACACCCAAGCTAGTATGAGCAAGTTTGTGATAGGTGTTTTTGGTTTGGTGCTAAAAGAGTATACGACTGCAATGCTGCATAGGGATATGGATCTGTCTAGGTTGATGACGTATACATAGCAGATAGAGGCGAATAATACTAGAGAGAGAGACAGAGTGAGGTGTAACAAGAGGGCTAGATCTGAGCATCATGAGTATAGCCAGCCTAGGTTTCATAGAGGAAACTACCCTCAGTTTTAAAGATGTTCATATATTCCATCACCTTCATTAGCTAGTGCTTCCGTGCCTAGAGGCAGTCAGGAGAAAGGGAGCAGGTCTTTTATATCTACGTCATAGAAAAGTTTTAGTAATAGGCCTCTTTATTTTTTTGTGCTAAGTGTGGTAGGGATCATCCCAATGAGTGTTTTGTAGATTTGAGGGGTTGTTTTGGTTGGGGAAAGTAGGGCCATAGACTTAGACATTGTTCGCATGCTAGGTAGGGGACCAGAGATGCCCAACCTCAGCATAGACTACTAGTACACCAGCTCCCGTCCCTCGTCCCACCCCTGTTCAGGGCGCTTCATCTAGCACTGCTGGCGGTCAGCTCCAGATCAGGTTATATGCCTTACTATCCCATCAGGAGTAAAATAACTCTCTTGATGTTGTTACTAGTATGCTCCGTGTCTTTTTTTATGTTTTTGTGTTGTTGGACCCCGGGTCAAGTCTTTCCTATGTGACCCCACTTGTGGCTGTGAATTTTAAAATGAGTCCCAAAAAGATTCCAAAGCCTTTCCTAGTCTCCACGCCCATAGGGGAGTCAATTATTTCTAAACAAGTGTATAGAGATTGTCTTATTACTTTTCTTCATAGAGTCATAATTGCTGATTTGATAGAGTTAGACATGGTGGATTTTGACCTTATTCTGGGTGTAGATTGGCTTCATTTTTACTATGCATCTATAGACTGTCATACCCGTGTAGTCAAGTTTCAGTTCCTTGATGATCCAATTTTTGAGTGGTCTGGGAGTTTGGTATCTCCCAAGAGTCATTTTATCACCTATCTTAAAGCTAAAAAGCTATTATCAAAGGGTTGCATCTTTTACCTAGTTAGAGTCAAAGACACTAAGTTTGAGGTTCTAACTATTTAGTTAGTCGATATTGTTGATGAGTTTCCAGATGTTTTTCTGGAAGATCACCCAGGGGTACCTCCCGATAGAGAGATAAAGTTTGGGATTAACCTTTTTCCTGACACTCATTCCATTTCTATTTTGCCATATTGTATGGCACCTGCTAAGCTTAAGGAGTTAAAATATCAACTCAAAGATCTTTTAGACAAAGATTTCATAAGGACTAGTATTTCTCCTTGGGGCGCACCTATTCTATTCATGCAGAAGAAAGATGGTTCTTTGCATATGTGCATTGACTATCGTTAGCTTAACAAGGTTACAGTAAAAAATAAGTATCCTCTTTCAAGAATTGATGACCTATTTGATCAGTTGCAAGGTGAAAGTTATTTCTCCAAGATAGACCTTAGATCTGACTATCATCAACTTAAAGTAAGGGAATGTGATATTCTAAAGATAATATTCCTAACCCGCTATGGTTACTTTGAGTTTATTGTTATGTCTTTCAGGCTAACCAATGCCCCAGTACCTTTTATGGACCTCATAAATTGAGTGTTCAAGCAATATCTTGATATGTTTGTCATAGTGTTCATCGATGACATCCTTGTCTACTCTCGCAACGAGCATGATCATGCAGATCACCTTAGAATTATCTTACAAACTCTTAGAGATCACCAGTTGTTCGCTAAATTCAGTAAGTAAGAATTTTGGCTAAGGTCTGTAACCTTTTGGGTCATGTTATTTCAGCCGAAGGTATTAGAGTTGATCCCCAAAAGATAGAATTTGTAAGAAATTAGCCTAGACCTATCTCTCCATCTGATATTAGAAGTTTCTTGGGTCTAGCGGGTTACTATCACCGTTTTGTTGAAGTTTTCTCCTCTTTTACATCTCTCATAACCCGGTTGACCCAAAAGAAAGTTAAGTTCTAAGTGTCAGTGGTTAGATTCTTGTGAGAAGAGCTTTAAAGAGTTGAAGACTCAACTTACTTCATCCCCTGTGATGACTTTGCCTGATAGTACAGATGGTTTTGTAGGGTATTGTGATGCCTCTAGACTTGGTTTGGGTTGTGTGTTGATTTAAAAAGGTAAGGTTATAGCCTATGCCTGTAGATAGTTAAAGTCGCATGAGAAAAATTACCCAACTCATGATCTTGAGTTAGCTACTGTGGTCTTTGGTTTGAAAATCTAGAGACACTATCTTTATGGTGTTCATGTTGATGTATTTACTGATCATAAGAGCCTGCAGTATGTGTTTACTCAGAAGGAGTTGAATATTAGGCAGAGGAGGTGGTTAGAGTTGTTAAAAGACTATGATATAAGTATGTTGTATCACCCGGGCAAGGCTAATATAGTGGCGAATGCCATTAGCAGATTGTCTATGGGTAGTGTTGCTCATGTAGAGGAAGGTAAGAAAGAGTTAGCTCGTGATATGATTTTTCTGGCTAGATTTGGTGTTAGATTGCTTGATTCGGTTGAGGAAAGTACTTTAGTGCAAAGTAGTTCTGAATCCTCTTTAGTTTCAGAAGTGAAGAAGAAGCAAGATAAATATCCTAGTTTGGTCAGACTGAAGGAGGCAGTTAATGACCAAAAGGTAGAGGTTTTCTTCCAAGGTGGAGATAGTGTGTTGAGATTTCAGAGTAGATTGTGTGGTCCGAGTGTTGATGATTTGAGGTAGAGGGTTATGATTGAAGCGCTTGGCGCGTGGTATTTGATTCATCCTGACATTACCAAGATGTACCGCGACTTGTGGGAAATATATTGGTGGAATGGTATGAAGAAGGATATAGCTAAGTTTGTAATGAAGTGTACAACATGCCAACAGGTTAAGGTAGAGCACCAAAGACCTGGTGGTGTGATAAAAGAGTTTGGTATACCCACTTGGAAGTGGGAGGTGGTGAATATGGACTTCGTGACTGGGTTACCTCTTTTACGCCGTCATTATGATTCCATTTAGGTTGTTGTAGGCAAGCTAACTAAGTTCGTGCACGTTTTGCCCGTGCATACATCTTATACAGCTGTGGATTATGCTAGATTGTATATCTAGGAGTTAGTCAGGCTGCACGGAGTTCCCTCATATATCATTTTGGATAGGGGTACTCAATTTACTTCTCAGTTTTAGAGGGCGTTTCAGTAGGGTCTTGGCACCTTAGTTCATTTGAGTTCTATTTTTCATCCACAGACAGATGGTCAAGCTGAGAGGACCATTCATACCCTAGAAGACATGTTAAGGGTATATGCTCTTGATTTCAAAAGAAGTTGAGGTGAGCATTTGTCATTGATAGAGTTTGCCTATAACAATAGTTAACATGCTAACATTGGGATGGCACCATTTAAGGCCTTATATGGTAGAAGATATAGATCACCCATAAGTTGGTTTGAAGTGGGTAAAGCTGTTGTGATTGGGCCTGATACAGTGTTTAAAGCTATGGAGAAATTTAAGTTGATTATAGAAAAGTTAAAGGCAGCTCAGAGTCGTCAAAAGTCATATACCGATATGAGGAGAATAGATCTTGAGTTTGAAGTGGGTGATTTGGTGTACTTGAAGATTTCACCCATGAAAGGGGTGAAGAGGTTTGGTAACAAGGGAATGCTTAGTCCCCTTTATGTTGGCCCGTATAGAGTCTTGAGTCATGTTGGTAAAGTAGCCTATGAGGTTGAGCTACCCACAGAGTTTTCAGCCGTTCATCCTATGTTTTATATCTCAATGCTTAAGAAGCACATTGGTGATTTCATGGTAGTAGACCCTTCAGAGAGTGATGATATTCAGAATAGTCTTTTATTCGATGAGATTCCTATTTAGAGAGAGAGTTTTAAGTATTTGGGGTCCATAATTCAGGATAATGGAGAGATTGAAAAGGATGTCACGCATTGAATTGAGGCAGGGTCATTGAAGTAAAGGCTCACTTTGGGAGTCCTTTGTGATAAGAAGGTTCCCCCGAAGCTTAAAGGTAAGTTCTATAGAGTGGTAGTTCGGACGGCTATGTTGTATGGAGTGGAGTGTTGGCCAGTTAAGAACTCCCATATCCAAAAGGTGAAGGTAGTAGAGATGTGAATGTTGTGATGGATGTGTGTACATACCAGGAAAGATAGGGTGAGGAATAAGATTATTTCGGAGAAGGTGAAAGTTACCTCAGTAAAGGATAAGTTGCGAAAAGTGAGGCTACATTGGTTTGGGTATATGATGAGGAGGGTCCCTGATGCTCCAGTGTAGAGTGTGAGACTCTAACTATGGATAGTTTTAGGTAGGCAAGAGGTAGACCGAAGAAATATTAGAGGAAGGTGATTAGGCATGACATGGAGCAATTACAGCTTACAAAGGACATGACCCTTGATAGAAAGGTGTGGAGGATATGGATTAGGGTAGAGTGTTAGGGGTGGGAGCGTGGCGGTAGAAATAGGGGAGTGCTCCTTTGGGTCTGGAGTTTCTGGTTCGTAGTGTTGTGGCTGTAGTTTTTGGGGCTTGTGGTGTTGGCTCTTTTTGCATCCCTTACTAGTTTATTATGCACTTATCTTTTGTGTTTGTTATATTGTTAGTTTGTTTTGTGTACCATACTAGTTTATATGCACTTACTTTTTGTATTGGTTATATTGTTATTGGTCCTAAGCCGGGGGTCTATCAAAAATAGCCTCTCTACTTCTCTTGAGGTAGTGGTATGGTCTGCGTATACTCTACTCTCCCCAGACCCCACTAGGTGGGAATTCACTGGGTATATTGTTGTTGTTTTTATTGTATTCTAGACTTTAAGGTCCGTCGACTGAGGAAATAAGAGGTTCCTTTGGTCAAAGTTTTGTGGTGGAACCAGTCAGTTGAGGGCGCTCTTTGGGAGGCAGAAGCATACATACGAGCCAAGTACGCGCACCTCTTTTTCGAAAGTTCAGATCAAGCCGAAGGTATTAGTCTTCCCTAATTCAGCCCTTCTAATCTAAAGTTCAGCTATATATCTATTCTTCCATGAGTTCTTGCAATTTTTGGGGTATTTAAGAGTTTAGAAAGATATAGAGTCAGTTTAGTGAGTTCTTCCAGCTTTACGTACTCAATTTCCTCTGTACTTTTAGCTTAACTAGCGACAGTCATGGACAAATGTTTCCAAGGGGGAGATATTGTTATACCCTGAATTTTTCCTAAGCTTAATTTATCCTCGAGAAGGTTAAGGAGTTACTTCCTAAGTGAGTATCATGTTAACCATATAGAATTCTCCTAATTTCAACTTTTCATCAAATGGAAAATTTGATAAGCTTTCTGTCGATATAATATTCGCCCAAATCCGATACCCGGGCAAGAAGTTATGGTCAATTTAAGTCCTAGTCGTAAAACAGTGTCATTTTAGTGCTTAGCACATCGCGGAGAGGGCCTATTTGACAATTTTCAAATTCCAATGGAACTCTGCAATAGTGACACGTCGCGGAGGACCCCAACTTCCCAATGTCAGTTTCCAGTGGCCTAGCGCGATTGTGACGCGTCGCGCTGAAGTTCTATGTCCCAATCAGTGGGACAATGCGATGGCACCGTGCCGCAGTGACTCCCAGATTTCCATTTGCCAATTTTCAGTGGGCCACCGCGATAGTGGCGCATCACGATGGCCCATAAAATTGAGTTCCTAGTTTAATTTTTCCAGCTTCGTACAGAAGTTAAAAAGGGCACTTTAGACTTTTTCCAAGACTCTTAAATCGTGCAAACACCAAATTAAAGTCATTTACAAGCATTTTGTGAAGTCTTTTTGAAGTTTTCTCTCAATAAAAACCCTAAGTATCCAAAACCTCTTCCAAGAATCTCAAGAATCCACCATATATTTTCTAAATTGAGTCAAGATTCAAGGTTCCCAAGTCAAGGGCTTCAAGAACCCTCATTCAAGAGTACGAATAGAGTCCCAAAAGTAAGAGTTCATCCAAAGCTTCTAATTCAAGGTATGTGGGGTTTTGAACAAGGGTAATCCTTTCGCCCTTGTGCCCAAAGGCTTATTTAAACTACAATTTTCTGCAATTTATGAGATTTTACATGAAATTGAATTGGAGTTTTTCACCCATTGTTATTAGTGGCAAGTTTTTGGTGCTTTCCATAAATTGAGAGTCTAATGGCATGATTTTTACATGTTTTCATGAGAAATTGCAGCTGGGTCTGTACCCCATGATTTTAATCCTTGAGAAGTTAATAGTTGAAATGTTTGAGATATTAAAGTATATGAGTATGTTGAGATTATGAGCTAAATTGCTGTAAATTCTAGATTTCTATATGATTTATGAATCTATATGCTATCTACTATGTATTATGATGAGTTTTAACTTGAGACTGAATTATTGGTCATTAAGTCCTACTTGAGACTTGCAATTTCATGAACTATTGTGCTATAAGCACCCATGATTTGAGTATTTTGAGATTATTGAGAAATGTTTTGACCTAATGGTCATAGAGTTTTGAAATCCACTCTACCATCTGAGATTTATAGATTCGATTGTTGGGTTCTTATGAACCATGATATTATTTTTAAAGTGGATTTTCATGAGATGAGTGAGATTAACTAAAGGGAGTAGTATTTAGCACCGAGTTGGGTAAGTTACTATGATTTCTTACCCCATAACTATGTGCCGCCGTAGGTTTAATATTTTGGGCCTGAGGCCAATATAATTAAGCCTGAGACCGAGATAAGTGATCACTGAGTTGAGGTTCTACTCCCTAGCAAGAGTATGATGCCTCTTCCCAACGTGAGGTTTCTTCCTTAGGAGGAAAAAATATTGGATTCCATGTAGCTGGCATGGTTTATTTCGGTTAAGAGAACCTCCCTGCTAGTAAAATGTAAATAAACAGCTTCTGAGTATTTTTCCCTAATAGTAAGACTTTTAGAGTGGTTCCTAAATTATGTTACTTTGAGATGAGTTATTTTCCCTAAAGTTTTGAAAGATTTCCTTGTCAGTAAAGATTTTTAGATACTAAGTGTAATGGATCTCAAGCTTATTCAAATATTATTTTACTTGAGATTTTAGTTTCAAAGTTACAATCTTAGTTTCCAGATTCAAAGGTGACTACTTTACCACTTAGTCTATATGTTTTGAGAAGGGAATAAAACTACAGATTTTAGAACTAAGTGGAATGATTCACGAGATTTATGCTACATGCTTCATTATTCATGATTTATGAGTTTTACATTTTAGATTTCTCAAGCTATGTGAGTCATTTACATTTAGCATGCATTGTTTTATAAATGATGATAATGAGATATATTTTTAGTTATACATCCACCCCCATATGCTCAGTATATTCCTAAAGTACTGATCCACATAGACGTCTATGTTCTACATTGTCTCGTAATGTAGGGACAAGTTTCAGTGTGCACATTCATATTTGGATAGTTACAGATTCCAGCCTATGAGATGAAGAGTCCTCCTACTTTAGGGACTTCAGTTACACCTATTTATATTATTTACTTTCTTATTCATATGTATTGATTTGCGATAGTTAGAGTAGCTTCCCAACTATTTATAGTCATTATTAGTAGAGGCTTTATTGACAGTCAGTAAAGTTAATGTATTCAATTTTAGTTCCTTTGTAAAAGAAGAGTTGTAATAGTGTGAATTCAATTATGTATTGATCAGATTCAGGAAAGGGTTATCTTCCGCTTATTTTGTTCAAATTTATGTATCTTATTCAGTTGCTCATGAGTTATGCCAGTATAAGGGTTAGCTTGGGATCACTTATGGTCCTAATAATCGTGTGATGTCTTGGGACCCATTTTCAGGGCGTTACAGATAAGAACTAGCATGTAATGGTTTTGGATATAGATTTTACATAATTTAACCCATCCTTTTTAAAATATTATATTACATTGCATTAAAAGGACAAATGGTTAAAAATTGTTTGTAGTGCACTTGGTAGCTAGATTTTAGAATGCCCTTGGTGGTTATGGTTTTACAATGCCCTTGGTTGCTAGGGTTTTGGAATTCCCTTTGTGGCTATTGTTTTAGTTTTTAGACCATTATTTAGAGTCTAATGGTTAAATGATTTTGGTTTGACATAACTGGAATAGCTTTAAAGCCTGTAATATGACAATACAATTGGAAAATGCCTCAATAAAAACTAAATAGTTATTGGTTGGTTTATGTGCAAATTATTTTTATTTGGGCTTAAAGGGAATTGTGTAACTAACTGAGAAGGTGTATTCCCAGGGGACCAACACTGAAAATCACATTTTTTGATGTTAGGGGTTTATATGGCCATTATGCCTAATACACATATTTTATTTTAGACGACTATCATCTTGATGTATTTAGCCATTCCTCGGTACATGTGGCTAATATAGAATGGGCCCTTCTAGCAGGGGGGACCCAAAATAATATAACCCACGGGTTCCTGGAAAGTCAGTAAGAGCTACATACTTTAGGACTAATATTTTAAATTATCATATTTTATTTCCCTTTCCCATGTCCCAACATCTGATATATATAAAATTGTTGATCATGTGTTTTTGACTGTCTTTTGGTAAATGCATTATTTATCCCTTTTCATGGGTTGTATGTCAGTACTCACCATACTGACCATCCTGGAATGCTATATCATTTTATGATGTAGGTTCTGAGGACTTTTTTGTGGCCTTGTGCAGCATTAGGTGGGTTGGTACCCTGTGATCAGTTGTGAAGTGGTGAACCTCCATCTTTAGGAAGGCCCAATCACCCCCTTAGTTTCAGTTACTATTTCAGTACTTATGGATTTCTTTTATCTTATTCGGGGGAAAATGCCCTGACTTAGTTGATAATCTTAAATTAGAGGCTTTTGTGGATAGTATTATGATATTATTACTGTCTTGTTTTGACTATTTAACTTTTATTTGGGTTTATTTATATCTTTTATTGACTTGGTTAACTTTCGTTGTTTATTATCATTGTGCTCTTAAGGTAAGTCATAGGGGGTTGTTTGTAAGCCTTGGTTGGCTTGATATGCCTATCACGGCCAAGCCTGAGTTTAGGTCGTAAAAAGCTTGGTATTAGAGCACAATTTAGTATCATTAGGTGTCCACAAAGATATGTTGAGTATAGTCCCTTTTATGGGTGTGTATCATACCACACTTGTAAGGGGGAGGCTTCAAGATATTTAGGAATGTTTCCCTTCTTTGAGTTCTATTTCGTGCTAGAGAGTCTAGTTGCTTTGAGTTTTCTCTAACTCCTGATTTACCCATATTTCAGATTATACCTCCCCGAAGATCTGATAGTCGTACGAACTGAATTGGAACCTTAGTCCCAATTGGGGAAAACACAAAGGAAATTCACCCTACTCTTAGAATACAGACTCAGTCTAGGGCCCCTACTTTTAACGGCATCGCTCCACCTAGGGTTCCACCTGTCCCCAGTAGTCCTCCTCAGACTTCCCAGGTTGGTGGTACTCATACTCAGTCTCTTCAAAGAGATAATTTGAATGCAGAAATTCACCAGTCCATCCATATACTTACTCATCTTATGGCATCACAGTCTCGTTATATGGATCATGTGGGTTAAATTGCCAGTTTATTTGAGGTCCCCCGTCTTGGACAGTTTATGAGGTTGAATCCCCAACCTTTATAGGCTCTAAGTTTGAGGAGGATCCTCAAGGATTTATTGATGAGATAGAGAAAATCTTTAGAATTATGCATGCTAGTGATTTAGAGGGTGTAGAGTTTGCAATTACTAGTTGAATGAGGTGTTTTATCAGTGGTATGAGGAGTGGGAGGAGTTAAGAGTGATATGTTTATTTGTATTTGTGGGAAAAATTTATGGGTGCTTTTCATGATCATTTATCTTCTCAGAAGTTGAGGGAATCCAAAACTAAAAAGTTTGTGAATCTAAAACAAGGGAGGATGAGCATTAAGGAGTTTGCACTAAGGTTCCAATAATTGTCCCGTTATGCTCTTGAGCTTGTATCTAGTATGAGCTCCTGGATAAAAAAGTTTATTTCTGGTCTATCCTGTGACTTGGTGTTAGAGTGAAATGCTGGTATATTGAATAATTATATGGATATATCAAGGTTGGTGGCTTATATGCAATAATAGGTAAAAAATGAGAAGGAGAAGCAGGTAGAAATGGGAGAAAGGTATAACAAGAAGTTTAATTATATAGATCAAGGTGTAAGTTAAAAAAATAGTGGGGAAGAAGTTAGGCAATCCTAAGAAGAAAAATTGGGGAAATTCTTATTCATCAGCTAGTGTTCCTTATCCTATGCCTTCAGGTGATCAATATTTTTAGTGTAGCAGTGGCCCTAAGGAACAGGTTGCCCAGTCTCATGCCAGTGTAGCTCAGTTGGCCCCACTTTACCCTCTTTGCCTTATTTTGGATAGCTTTATCATGGTAATTGTGAGGAGGGGTGGAATTTATGCTTTAATAGTGGTCAGCCTTTTATCTATGGCAAAATTATCCTTCAGCTAGCCACGAGAGCTAATAGGGTCCCGGTTTCCACTTTATCAGCTACTAATCTAAGGGTGCTTCTTCTGGGATGGGAATTAATCGAAATTATCTTTATGATCTTTCCATTCATAAGGAATCTGAGGTATCCCCCGATATTGTCACTAGTATGTTATGACTTTTCTCCCGTAATGTTTATTGTGTACTTATTTCAGGTTCTACCATGTCTTATGTGACTCAATATGTGGTTGTACACTTTGATTTTGGTCTTGAAAGTATTTTTGACCACTTTTCTATTTCTACCTTGGTGGGTGATTCTATTATAGCTAGAAAAACTTATAAGGATTTTATGGTATCCATTTTCCGTAGGGAGACGTTGGTGGATTTGATACAACTTGATATAGTGGATTTTGATGTGATATTGGGAATGGATTGGCTTTATTTTTGCTATGCTTGTATGGATTATAGAACCCGAAAGGTTACTTTTCATTTTCATAATAAGGCAGTACTAGAATGGAAGGAGAGTTCCTTAGTGCAAAAGGGAAATATTATTTCTTAACTTCGGGCCTAGAAATTATTTTCCAAAGGGTATCTGTATCATCTAGTTTGGGTTAAGGATTCTAACTCTGAAAGTCCCTCTTTGTAATCTATCCATGTGGTTAATGAATTCCCTAAAGTTTTTCCTGATGATCTTTTGAGGAGTTCTCCAAATGGGTAAATAGACTTTGGAATTGACCTTCTATCAGATACTTGTCCCATTTCCATTCCCTTTTATAGGATGGCTCCAGTTGAACTAAAGAAGAAATTCAAAGCTGTTCTTGATAAGGGTTTCATCCATCTGAGTATTTCTTTGTGGGGTGATCCTATGCTTTTCCTGAGAAAGAAAGATGGATATCTTTAGATGTGTATAGACTATCATCAGTTGAATAAGGTTACTATGAAAAATAAGTACCTTCTTCATAGGATTGATAACCACTTCGATAAGCTTTAGGGTGCTAAGTGTCTCTCTAAAATTGATTTTTATTTGGGTTATCATCAGTTGAAGATTAGGGAGGTTGATATTCCCAAGATTACCTTTTCAACCCAGTATGGTGACTATGAATTTTTAGTTATCTCGCTTGGATTGACTAATTCTTTGGTTGCCTTCATGGACCTCATGAATCGAGTGTTCAAATATTTATTGGATTTATTTGTTATAGTCTTTATAGATGATGTCATGGTGTACTCCAAAAATGATGAGGATTATGTCAATCACCTCCAAATTATATTATAGACCTTGAAGGACCAGGAATTGTATGCAAAATTTTCTATGTGTAAACTGGCTAAGTGTTATGACTTTCTTGTCCATGTTAATTCTAGTAAGGGGATCAAGGTGTTTCCATAAAATATTAAACTGTTTAAGAAGTAGCCTAGACCCACGAATTTAATCGACACCCGAAGCTTTGTGGTCTTGGCTGGGTATTAAGATTTGTGGAGTTTTTTCATCTATTGTTGCTCTGCATATAAAGTTAACTCAGAAGAAGATGAAGTTTTCATGGTCCAAGGCTTATGAAGGTAGTTTTGAGAAGTTGAAGGATAAGTTGACTTGTAGTCCTGTCCTAACCTTACCTGAGGGTACTAAGGGGTTTGTTGTGTATTTTGATGTGTCTTGTATAGGGATGGGTTATTTTTTATGCAGCATGGTAAGGTTGTAGTTTATGCTTCCAAACAGCTCAAGGTTTATGAGAGAAATTACCTGACTCACAAGGTAGACTTAGAGGCTGTGGTCTTTTCTTTGAAGATTCACAATCACTATTTATATGGGGTGCACGTGGATATTTATTCCGATTACAAGAGTTTGCAGTATCTATTTATGTAGAAGGAATTGAATCTTAGGAAGAGATGATAGCTCAAATTTCTTAAGGATTACGACATGAGTCGACATTACCATCTAGGTAAAGCTAATGTTGTTGTTGATTCTCTTAGAAGGTTATCTATATGGAGTTTGTCCCACATCGAGGAGGATATGGGGGGTTTAGTTAAGGATATTCACCAGCTTACAAACTTAGGGGTTTGCTTTTTGGACTCTGAGAATGGAGGGGTAATCATTCAAGAAGTAGTCAAATTATCTCTTGGGACTGAGGTCAAAGAGTAAAAGGTTTTGGATCCCATCCTTATGTAAATCAAAGATGATATGGGTCAGTAAAAGTATATAGATTTTGAGATTACGGGAGATAGTATCTTGAGATATCGAGGAAGGTTGTGTGTTCCTAATGTAAATGGGTTATGGGAAAAAATCTGGACTGAGACACATAAGTCCAGGTATACAGTTCATCCGAGTTCAACCAAAATGTATCACGACCTGAAAGTAATCTATTTGTGGAATAATATAAGGAGAGATGTGGCAAATTTTGTTGCCAAGTGCATTGTCTGTCAGTAAGACAAAGTGAAGCATCTAATGTAGGTGGCACTTTGTAAGAGATAGAGTTGCCTATTTGGTAATGGGAGATGATTAATAAGGATTTTGTAACGGGTCTTCTACAGTATCGAAACTAGTTTGATACTATCTGGGTTATTTTATGTAGGATGACCAAGTTTGCTCACTTCCTACCTGTGAGTACTAACTACTTAAGAGAAGATTATGCCAAGTTGTTCATTCAGGAGATTTTCAAGTTGCATGGAGTGCCAGTGTCGATTATTTATGGCTGATTTATGTAATTCTCTTCCCATTTTTAGTGTTCTTTTAAAAAAGGATTGGGTACTCAGGTGAACCTTAGATACGTTTTCCACCCTCAAATAGATGGGCAAGTAGAGCGTAGTATTCAGACTTTGGAGAATATATAGAGGGCCTGCATAATTAATTTTAAAGTAAGTTGGGCTGACCATCTATTGCTCATTGAGTTTGCTTATAACTACAGTTATCATTCCAGTATCCAAATGGCTCATTTTAAGGGTCTTTATGATAGAAGATGCAGGTCTCTTATTGGATGGTTTAAGGTAGGTGACACTAGATTGTTTGTCCCTGACTTAGTCTACCAATCGATGGAAAAGGTGAAGGTGGTTCAAGAAAGACTTAATACTGCTCAAAGCCACCAAAAGTCTTACGCGGATGTGAGGCAAAGGAAGTTGGAGTTTGAAGTGAATGATTGGGTATTCTTAAAGGTTTCTCCTATGAAAGGAGTTATGAGATTCGAGAATAAAGGGAAGCTCAGTCCCCGTTATAACAATTTGTATCAGGTTATTAGAAGGATTGGTAATGTTACCTATGAATTGGAGTTACCAGTGAATTTAGCCTTGTTTTCTCCTATTTTCTATGTTTCCATGCTTAAGAAATGTGTGGGTGACCCTTCTTTGATCGTTCCTATTGAGGATATTGGTGTTAAGGATTCGTTGTCCTATGAGGAGGTCCTAGTTGAGCTATTGGAAAGGCAAGTTTGGAAATTAAGACCAAGGATATAGTTTCGGTAAAGGTTCATTGGAGGAATCAAATGGTAGAAGGGGATACATGGGAATTGAAAGAGGAAATGAAAGCTAAGTACCTATTCTTGTTCCCTCAATTGGATGAAACTGTATAAGGTATGATTTTTATTTCGCCTTTTGTCGTATTTTGAGTTTGTTCTTGAATCCCGTTGTGTACTCTCTACTATCATGCTAAAAATGTCCTAATTTCTTATTTGGGGACAAATGGTCCCAAGGGGGGATAATGTAAGACCCCAGAAAATTTATCAATTTATTTTTTATCCTTCCGTGTGTGTAATGATATTTTTTAACTTAAATCATTATAAGGGATGTTAAGGTAGTGTGGGGGTATGTTTGGGAATTTTTTAAAGGGGTTCAGTGTCATTTTAGGACCCCAAAGCAGTGAGGGTCTACAATAGTGGCATGCCATACCACTTAAGCTCCACGATAGGAGCATGGCACACTGGCTTAGCACCGCGACAGTGGCGTGCCGTGTTTCTATGTAAAAGTTGCCCAGTTCGTTCTTTTAGGTTTTGGGATGGAGGCTTTTTGGCCTTTTTCATTTTAAAACATCTCCAACCCCAAAAAACCCCCAATTCAGTGAATTTATTCTACTCTTTTATTCTCCAACTCCCAAGTCAAGAAAATACAAGGGTTTTACAAGAATTCATTACTTTGTTCTCTAAACTTCAATTGCTCTTCAAACTCTTCTATTCTTAGGCATGTTGTACACACACTAGCTTGAATTTTATATTATTGCATCAATTTATCCAATATTTATGTGTTTTGAATGATGGGTTGAACTACGACAGAGGGTCTTTGGATTATAATACTCTTACATTGTTATATCTTGTTTTAAATTGTTTACTCATGTTTTAAATGATTGGTTTCAACTAAATTGGTACATTGTTATAATGGTTAATATTGAATTGAAAATTTGGTTTATGATAATTATGGAATTTGGTACTTGGTTACACAAAATTAATGAATTTTGGCAAGGCAATGGTGTAAACCTCAATCCACATTACAATCATGGTTTTGGATATAGATTTTACATAATTTAACCCATCCTTTTGAAAATATTTCATTGCATTTCATTAAAAAGACAAACGGATAAACTTAGTTGGGAATGCCCTTGATGGCTATGGCCTTGGAATGCCCTTGGTGGATATGATTTTTTAATGCCCTTGGTGGCTATGGTTTTTGCTTTAAAACCGTGATTTTGAGTCTAATGGTTAAATAATTTTGATCTAGCATAACTGGAATAGTGTGCAAGCATATTGGTATGATAATACCAAGTTGGAAAATGCTATAATAAAAGACTCCATGGTTAATGGTTGGTTTATGTACAAATTATTTTAATTTAGGCTTAAAGGGAATTGTGTATCTCACCGAGAAGGTGTAGTCATGGGGGGACCAACACTTGAAACCATGTTTGCCATTTTTCGGGGTCTATATGGCCATGGTATCTAATGCACACCTTATAGTTGGATGGCTATCGCCTTGGTGTCTTTAGTCATTTCTCGATACATGCAGCTAACATGGACTGGGCCCTTCCAGCAGGAGGACCCCAACCCATATAACCCGTGGGTGCCTGAAAAGCTGGTAAGAGTTACAAAGTTTAGGACTAATGTTTTAAACAGTCATATTTCATGTCCCTTGCCCCTATCTCGGCATCCTATATATATATATAAATATTTTTTGTTGTTCATGTGTTTTATAAATGACTTTTGGTAAATGCATTATTTTATCCCTTTCCTTGGGTCGCATGCCAGTACTCTTCATATTGACAGTCCCTGGATGCTACATTACTTCAAGATTTAGGTTTTGAGGACTTTTCTTGTGGCCCTATGGAGTGTTAGCTAGGTTGGTACTCCTGTGATGAGCTGTGAAGTAGTGAGTCTCTATCTTTTAAAAGGCTCGGTCACCCGTTAAGTTTCAGTTATTATTTTAATACTTATGGATTTCTTTTGTCATAGTTGGGTGCATGTCCCAACTTAGCTGATATTCTTGGATTAGAGGCTTTTGTGGACATTATTCAGATATCATTGACGTTTTGTTTTGACTCTTTAACTTTATTTTGGGTTTATTTATACCTTTTACTGATTTGGTTAACTTTAGCTATTTATTATTATTGTGCTCTTAAGGTTAGTCTAAAGGGGTTGTCTCCAGTCTTGGTTGGCTTAAGATTCCTATCACGGGTTTGGGTTGTGACATTTATCATCTCCATGGTTTGCAAAATATTAGCTTCCTCATGACGCTCTCCCGATTTTAGACCAATAAGTGGATCAAAGTCCGGGTTCAATGGTCCGATGTTTTAGATTGACGATAGGTTCAAATAAAAGTTGCAACCAATTTGACGATAGTAAAGATAATTTTTTCAAAATAAAAGAAAGAGTTAAAATAAAGAAACTACATGTGAAGACAATTGTCAATCATATTTTCAACAATTCTGCTGCTACATTTTAAAAAATAAAGCTCAATTTTAACCCTACAATGGCTCCAATATTTTTACCAAAAATGGCTCATATATTTTTTAACCCAAAAGGGCTCCATTATTAAGCATGTAAAACAACAGTGATGAAGATTATGCGAAGAATGGAGATCATGCATATGAAGAATATGGACCAAGTTATGTTAAGAAAAATCAAGCCAAAAAGGAAGATTTGATAGGGTTTTTGCCCCGATTTTCTTACCAAATTTTAATTTTAATTTTCTATTGAAGTAAATTCAAAGTATTACAACAACTAATTTTACTTTTCCTAAAAGAAAAATATAATTCTCTTTCATATTTAGCTAACCTCTTTCTTGGATGAAAGATTTTGTACCTCTGTAAATTGAGGATCCTTCTTATTTCATAACACAATAACATCCACTATATAGTCCTCAAAAGAGTCTAGTTTAGAGAGAAATTTTCTCCTAATAGGTTATATGTTTTTGAATTTACATTTCATATGTAGACCAATTGGCCAAATGTACGGCATCCAACCACACGCTAACGTGTACGTGTTCGTGCAAGTAATAAAGTGGCTCATTGAGAGTCGAATGTCGAACCCAAAAAGACTTGTTGATAAATTATTCACTTGACTAAACAAGTTCTTAATTATTTGTTAAGTGATAGAACCAAGAATGTAAGGTAAAAGATGTACTATATATAATAATGGTGATAAACTTGAACTTTGAGTATCGTTCTTCTTTTAGGGCTTGCATCTGAGGAAGGTATTTTGAGATTAGTATTTCAACCTTTGTGTGTGTTACCTCCTCAGGTGGGATCTCAACCAGTCAAATTAATTGTGTCTCCTAATATTTCGAGTACAATTATATCTTTTAAGGATCAAAAAAAGTTTTAGAGGTTCACTCATTTGGGTCCTTCTAGGTTTAGTATTATTGCGGGTGAGGATTCTTATGAGTTCTTGATTGGTTATCATTAGAAGTTGCTTAACCTTAGGTCTCTTGAGTTGCATGGGATTGCTTACACTACTTACTAGTTGAGAAATTCAGCCAGAGATTAGTAGAGGTCACTTTTTAGTTACAGACCTCTTAGTTCTCCCCAAATGACTTGAGATTAGTTTATTGAGGCCTTCTTAGAAAGGTTTGTGTGTTATAGTTGAGGGATCAAATGAGAGATGAGTTTAATCACCTAGAGCAAAGAACCGTACTTTTGTGGAGTATGAGGCATATTTCTATGCCTTGTCTAGATATTCTTATACCAGTATTTCAATTGAGTTTGAGAAGATTCAGAAGTTAATAAAAGGGTTGGATGTTTCGCTTCAAATTTTAACAGTCCATATGGTAGTGTCAGGGGCATCATTTTAGAGTTTACTAGATCATGGTATGCTGACTGATTCTATTTTTTTTGCATCTCAGGGAGGCACCAAGAGAATGCACTATCAGCACGAGTTCAAAGGCCACACTCCTAGAGGTAGAGATTTTAGAGATTTTCATGGATATCATGATAGACTAGTACAGGTAGTCTTGCAAGGTTCAAGTAGTAGGTCATTTGTTTCAGAATCTTTAGGTGGTAGTTGTTCTAGCTTAGAATTACCTCCACTAATGAGTCGGGCCATAGAGGTTGCTTTGTGTATGATGAGGTTGGCCACTTGGACAAGGACTGCCCCCACGTGTTCTTAGGGCTACTCTTATATCTGTCGTGAGAGGTAGTTGTTCTACTAGAGGTGTGCGAGGCAGAGGTAGTGGCACCCATGGTATTAGTCACGGGGACAGTCAATCAGGTGGTGGTAATAGGCAGTGCTATGCTATACCCACCAGACCAGAGGTAGAGACTTCTGATGCTATTATCATAAGTACCATCCTATTTTTTTTAGATTTACATCTATGTAATTTAATCTAGGGTCAACTTTCTTTTATGTGTATGCATATTTTGCTTTGGATTTTGATTCTGTTATTAAGCCTCTTGCCATGCCTATCTATGTATCTACTCATGTAGGAGACTCTTTAGTGGTGGACTGAGTGTACCAATCTTATGTGGTGACTTTTGTTGGGCGCGAGACTTGGGTAGATCTGATTGTCTTAGATATGGTAGATTTTTATATCATTTTGGGTATGAATTGGTTAACTTCTTTTCATACTATCCTAGACTGTTATGCTAAGATGATAAACTTAGTTTCACTCAGTGTACCAATTATAGCTTAGAAGTGTCTACTTTATTTGATTCCCAAGAGGGTTATATCTTTTCTTTAGACTTGTCATTTGGTTGATAAGGGATTCTTGTCTTATTTGGCTTATATTTGTGATAATAGTATTGATTCTCTCCTTCTTTGGATTTTGTTTGTATTATTTGTGAGTTAATGGATACTTTTTCCATGGATTTGCCTAATATGCCTTCAGATCATGGTATTAAATTTGATATTGATGCTAAGTTGGGAACAAAGCCTATTTTCACTCTTGATTATAAGATATCCCAAATAGAATTGAAAGAATTAAAAGATCAGTTGTAGGATTGTTAAATAAGGGATTTATCTGACCTATTGTATTACCTTGGGATGCATATCTTATCTGTGAAGAAAAAGGATGGTCCTATGCATTTGTGTATTGATTATCAAATGTTGAAAAAGGTAACAGTTAAGACTAAGTATCCTTTTTCTTGTATTGATGATTTGTTAGATCAGCATTAGAGTGCTTTGGTTCTTTTGACTATTGATTTGAGGTACAAGTTTCGCCAGCTGAGTATTAGAGCTTTGGATATTCTGAAGACTACTTTTGGGACTCAGTATAGTTTTTATGAGTTCTTGGTCGTGTCATTTAGGTTGACCAATGCCTAGTCGTGTTCATAGAGTTGATGAACCGGGTATTATGATAGTATCTTAACTTCTTTGATGTTATATTTATAGATGATATCTTGGTTTATTCCAAGAGTGAGCTTGACCATGGGAGAATTTATGGATTGTTCTTCAGAGATTGAGGAATGAGAAGTTATATGCTAAGTTCTCTAAGTGTGAGTTTTTGTTGGAGTCTATTTTTCTCTTGGGTCATATGGTGACCAAGGATGGTATTATGATTAACCCATCCAAGATTACAGTGATTCATGATTGGGCTAGGCCTACTTCTCTTACTGAGATTCAAATTTTTATTGGTTTAGCAGGTTACTATCAATGATTTATTGATGAATTTTTATCTATTACATCTTTGTTGACTAAGTTGACTTTGAAAAAGATTTAGTTTTAATGATTCGATGCTTATAAGGCAACCTTTCAAAAGCTCAAAGATTTGTTGACTTGAGATCTTATCTTGACATTGCCCAAGGAGGGCATGGGTTTCACCATCTTTTGTGATGCTTCTAGTTTTGTGTTAGGTATTATGTTGATGTAAGAGAGTAAGGTGATTGCATATGCTTCTCGTCAGTTGAAGCCTAATGAGAGGAATTACCCTACCCATGATTTGGAGTTATGCATGGTTATATTTTCTTTAAAGTTGTGGAGGCATTACTTGTATGGAGTCGGTTGTGAAATTTTCTCGAATCATATGGCCTTCAATATTTATTCAACCAATAAGATCTTAATATAAAGCAGTGTCATTAGCTTGATTTGTTTAAGGATTATGATCTAACTATTCTCTATCATTCGAGCAAGGCTAACATAGTTTCGTATGCCTTGAGTCAGATATTGACTAGCATGCATAGCTTGTCACATCTTTTGACTCGGGAGAAGCCTTTGGTCTTAGAGGTTTAATTTTTGTCTAACCAGATAGTTAAGCTTGATATTTCGATACTTGGGTACATTTTGGCATATATTGAGGCTAGGTCTTCCTAGATAGAGCAGATTCGGGCACATCAGCTTGACGATGTTGGGTGAGGCCTAGGAAGCTTCGCGTGATCCAAATAGTATTTTGAGAATTGGAGGCCGAGTTTGTGACGGTAAATGGAGATTGGATTAGATTGATTTTAAGAGGAGACTTATTGTTCTAGATATTTTATTAATTCAAGAGTGGCTATGATGCATCGTGGCTTGAGGCAACATTACTGGTAGGGTGGTATGAGAAAGGATGTAGTGGAATTTGTAGCTCATTTCCTATGTTGCTAGTAGGCAAAGGTCGAGTATTTGAAACTTGGTTGTTTGCCCGAGAGGTTACCCATTCTCAAATAGAAATAGGAAAGGATCACTATAAACTTCATGATTGGGTTACCTCGTACTTATCGTGGTTCTAATAGTATTTAGGTCATTATGGATCAATTGACTAAATCTTCTTATTGATTTTGGTTTTAGGTTCTTTTTAGTGTTTAGAGGTTAGCCTGTATCTATATTTATGAGATAGTGTGTCTTTATGGTGTGCCAGTGTCGATCATCTCAAATTGAGGTTCGGTGTTCACACCTCCCTTTTAGAAGACTTTTTAGGAGGAGCTGGGTACTTGGGTTGATCTTAGTACAACTTTTTACCTCCAGACTGATGGAGCGAACTATTCAGGTTTTAGAGGACATACTTTAGTTTTGTGTCATTAACTTTGGAGGTCAGTGGAAGAAACATCTAGCTTTGGAGAACTTTGCGTATAATAATTGCTACCATTCTAGTATTGGAATGTCTCATTTTGAGGCTTTTTATGGTAGGTGTTGTTTCTCTATGGTTGGGTAGTTTGAGGATTCTGAGATTAAACCTTGAGTTACGGACTTTCTTTATAAGTCTTTGGATAGAGTTCGGGTCATTCTAGATAGACTGCAAATGAATCAGAGTAGGTAAAAGTGCTATCCAGATCATAAACTTTGTGCCTTGATATTTAGTTATGGTGATCAAGTCTTCCTTAGTGTGTCACCCATAAAGGGCGTGATGAGGTTTAGGAAGAGGGGCAAGCTTAGCCCAGAGTATATTGGACCTCTTCAGATTCTTTGGACCATTGGAGATGTAGATTATAAGTTAGAAATGCCGCCATATTTATCAGTAATTCGTCTATTTTTTCATATTTCCATGCTTTGGCATTACATTCAGAATGAGTCTCATGTCGTTCGATGGGATTCAATCTAGTTAGATGAGAGGTTGTTTTTAATTGAGGAACCTATCTTTATTCTGGCTAAGGATATTAGATGTACGTTCTAGAGATATTCTAGTAGTTAATGTCCAGTTGAGACATCTACCGGTAGATGAGTCTACCTAGGGAGTTGAGTTTGATATGTGTGGTAGATATCCTCATCTTTTTGTTGATTCAAGTATTTCACTTACCTTTAGTTTGGGGACAAACTAGATTTTTAGTGGTGGTGGTGTACTACGTAGTGGGTTTAGTACACCCCGCCCAAACAAACGGCTCTGAAACAAACAAAAAGGTGTGTTCCGCACTCACAAAAGACTACCAGTGATATATTGGAGGAAGGTGGGGATGACATCAAGTCTGCATGGCCCTTATGGACTGGGCCACACACATGCTATAATGGCAATTACAATGGGAAGCAAGGCTGTAAGGCAGAGCAAATTCAAAAAGATTGCCTCAGTTCGGATTGTTCTCTGCAACTCAGGAACATGAAGTTGGAATCGCTAGTAATCGCGGATCATAATGCAGCGGCTAATATGTACTCGGGCCTAATTCTTTGTGTTTTTTAGAATTACTCATTTTTGTGCAATTTGACCATTTTTCCCTCAATGTGGTTGCATTATGGTATTTCTGAGGTGTGGGGATTATTGGCACAGTTCACAACATATTTCAATGGGATTTGTGCAAATTTATGGTTTTGGTGGTATTAAAGTCTTTATAGTTGACTTTGGTTGACATTTATTGATCGATGCATTAGATGGAAAAATAGCCTGCGCACGTAGTCCAGAATGTCAATTTTAGTTTTGTAACATGGTTGGTTTATTCTTACATCTTTTGTATGACATTTTGACCTTTGATTTGGAAAGTTGAAAAAATTGGATTTCGAGCCTCAACTCCTGTGAAAATGATGTATTTTGAAAATATAATATCTCCATTATGTCCGAAGAATCAAATTTAGTCTAGTAGCATAGTTCATCTACGTTCTATAGATTTTGGATGAATCTCGAGGGGTCCATGGAAACTCGTGCACCACTCACCTGGTACACCAGCTTAAGCGACCGATTGTTTGCTTAAGCGACCTGGAAGCCAACTGGGGGTTCGCTTAATCGATGCCCCCATAACTTAGGTGATCAATCACTTAAGTGACAACCATGTTGCTTACGCGATAAGGAGGGCATCGCATAAGGGAGGCCACGTCGCTTAAGCGATGAATGCTTAAGCAACTTGGTAGCCATTTATGTAACGCCTAAGCGGGTTTACTCCCCCATTTTTGCTATTTTTTGCGAGACTTAGAGTTTGGGGTTTTTGTGTTTTTGGACAATTTCTCCTATTTTTTAATCTTGGATAACCTCTAAATCCCTATTTCAATTACTTTTATTCGATTCTTGTCATTTAAATCCTTTAAAGCTTGAATTCAAAGGTGGAACTAGGGGATTTTGTCCCGAAAAGCCTAAAATTGGTAAATCTTTGATTTAAACCCCAATTCCAACCCGTTTTCACTTGGGTTTTCTTCTATAAGTTTCTTTAATCTTGGGAAATATAATTTTTAAACTAAAATTCTAGTTTTACCCTTCTTTTTTGAAAAATCCATTTTAGGGGTTCATTTTGACCCCGATCCAAAAATGGGAAATATGGATATTGTTGGCTTTCTTTTAACACATAAATTATATTTTATGTGTTTTAGATGATTTTGGGTCCGTGCTTGAGGTAAAAGCTCAGTATTAGAAGCTTGTTCATACTGGTTTCAACATTTGAGGTTGGTTATAGCTTAACTTTCTTCAAATTGGGCTGGATAGTTAATATGGATATAAAATAGTGTTAAAGCTGTGGGAACCAATCATAAAAATGACTATATTATTATGTTGTGCCTGTATAGGGGCATATATTGTTGCGAAGTGGTGGTTTTGAGACATTATTTGCTATGTATGACCATGTGTGGTCTTATATGATGTTATTGGCCTTGTGTATATATATTTTATTATATCTTTTCAGATGAAAAAGCCTAAGTCGGAGTTTATATGGAATCACTGGCATATGATTGTTTATTTTACTCTTTTGGCATATGGATTACATTGGATTCATGGATGGTTCGATTATTGAGTGGATTTTGGCTTACATTGTTGGTACATTAGTTGGATTTGGAAATTCTCGTTTTGGTTGGTTGTGATCATTACATACTCTTATCATATACATTCATGAAACATTGGTACCACCATGGAAATACTAGTAATACTATTTTTTTCTGACTAAAAATGTGACATCATTAAAAATTCTCTACCGATAGATGTGACAGGGAAGAGTTATGGATATTGGTATTGGATATTAGATATTGGATTGTATATTGGTTGCGAATCCCCCATGGGTCCTACTTGGAAGCACATCTCTGTAATGTATACGGAGGTTGTGCGACAACCTCGGGCATCACATCATCATCATTTTTACTGAATTTAGTTTATTGTGTGCACTCTGTGTTATATTTTCGTTCTTGATGTGATACCTATCTATTGGTACTTCTTCTTGTACTTGTGTATGGTAATATTGTGTATATTGTAGAACTGTTAGGGGTCTTTTGGTTGGGAAAGAGTTATCCCCGGTTAATTAATTCCAGGATTAGTTATCCCGGGATTACCTGGGATTAGTTACCCCACTATGTATTTGGGATAACTTATTCCATTACTGTGGTGTAAATGGTGGAATAAACAATCCAGGTACTAAGTAATACCTCCAACCAAACTTGGGATAAAATAATCCTTCATTTTATCCCGAGACTACATATTCCTTATACCTCACACCAAATGACCCCTTACTGGAGGCAGTATGGGCTACTATTTGGGACATTTTCTAATTGTAAGTGATGTTCCCATAGTGTGTATTTATATGTTTTATTTACTATTTTGCTTAGTTGGCCTACCGTACTCATCCCTACTGCGCACTTTTGGTGCAGATCCATGTACGAGTGTGCCACATGGCAACTAATTCAGGTTGTAATTAGAGTCTATTCGAGGTAGCGGTTGACCTATGCATTCAAAGTTTACCTTCTATCTTTTCTTATCTATACTATGTCTTACTTTGTATTCAAAGACAGAGTTTGTTCCTTTTTGGATTATCCTTGTATCTTTTGACATTGAGATGTATTTAGTTGTTCTTTCACTATGACACTAGATTTTGGGACTTTGTATGGTATTTTTGGTTATGTATTTACCATTTTTACTATATTTGTGTGGTTTGACTTCACTCAAGAAGCCTCGCCTTGGGGTTTGGAATAATCTTTCATTTCGTATAAGTTTGGGTGATAGGCTTACTTTTCAATGCTTGCCTCAACAAGTTCTATCATGACCCTTGATTGTTTAGTCGTGACAAATTTCATCTTCTCCTTATACAATAATGGACTCTCATAAGAACGGAGGAAAAACTCATCAATCTCATTTATGTTGTCCAATCTCAGGTGAATGACATCACTCCACTCAAAATTCAGCTTCTTCAACGCCCATAGTGCCTTATGCTCAATTTCAACCGGCAAGTGACATGCTTTGTCATACACAAGCAGATAAGGTGAGGCACCTATGGGGGGTTTGTAAGATTTTTGATAGTCTGAAAGTTCATTATCTAACTTTCTAGACCAGTCGTTTGGTTGGTATTCACAGTCCTTGCCTAACTAGACTTGATTTCCCGGTTAGAGACCTCAACTTGCCCACTTGTCTATGGATGGTAAGGTGTTGCCACCTTATGCTTCACACCATATTTGTAAAGTATGGCTTTGAATAGATGATTGGAAAAATGGGTCCCACCATCAGTGATGATAGCTTGTGGAGTACCAAACTAATAGAAAATATTTTTCTTTAAAAACATTGTGACACTCTAACCTTCATTGTTAGTAAGCACAATAGCTTCCACCCACTTAGACACATAATTGATTATCACCAAGATGTACTTCATACCATGTAAAACTCATGAACAAACCTATATAGTCAATAACCCATACATCAAATAACTCAAACTCAAGGATGAGCATCATAGGAGGCTTATGCTTCCGTAAGATATTGCCCTGCCTATGGCATTAGTCACAAGCTATGGCATAGTCATGTGCATCCTTATAGATCGTCCGCCAATAGTACCGCATTGCAGAATTTGGTGGGCAGTACGAGTACCTCCATAGTGAACCTTAACTGGAGATGAATAGCAGGCCATAAAAATTCTCATCATCTCGACTTTAGGAATACATATCTAAATCACACCATCCGTACACACTCAGAATAAGTATATCTCATCCCAAAATAACATTTGTAACTCATGCATAAATCATTTTTGCTGCTAAAATAACATGTCTTTTGGGAGGAGGTCACTTGCCAAATAATTGGAAAAGTCAACAAACTAAGGGATTAAGTATTGTGATGTTTCCAAGACATGCGCTTCTGGAAAAGTATCATCAATCTTAACCTCATCCTATAATATAACTATCACCTCCTTTTCTAGGTGAGATATATGGCCTACGACCTAATTTTCGATACCCTTTCGGTCCTTAACCTCAAAGTCAAATTCTTGTAGCAATAGTGCCCATCGAATCAACCTCTGCATAGCATCATTCTTTGCCTTGAGGTACCTAAGAGAAGCATGATCAGTGTGCCCAACGAATTTGGTACCAATCAAGTAGGGCCAGAATTTTTCATAAGCAAACACCACCTCATGCAAATACTATTTTGTAACCGTGTAATTCTTTTATGAGGGGTTGAGTTCCTTGTTGGAATAATAAATGGGATAAATATCTTCTTGCTTCTTTGGATGAGGGCTGCTTCCAAGGTTACACCACTATCATCACACATCACTTCAAATGGAAGAGTCCAATTCGACGACATAATAATAGGAGCAGAAATCAACCTCTCTTAAAGACACTCAAAAGCCTTGAGACAAGCATTATCAAAAACAAACTTCACCTCCTTATCAAACAATGTGCACAATGGATTCACAATTGTAGAAAAGTCCTTGATGAACAACCTATGAAACCCCACATGACCCAAGAAACTCCAAATACCCTTAATAAAAATTAGTGGAGGAAATTTTTCAATCACCTCAATTTCAGCCTTGTCGACCTCAATCCCCTACTTCAAAATTTGTGCCCAAGAACTATCCCCTTGTTTTCCCTGAAATGACATTTTTCCCAATTCAACACTAGATTGCACTCTATATCTTTTCAGTGTATTGGCCAAACGAACTAAATAATTATCAAATGAATCACCCACAATAGATAAATCATCCTTGAAGACCTCGATAGTATCCTACACCATATAAAGAAAAGATAGACATCATGTAATGTTGAATGGTGATGGGATCATTTCATGTAAAGCTAAAAGGTTATAGGATAATTACAAAAACCGAAAGGCATGAGTGCGGGAGGCCTTAAATTCTAAAGCTAGTGGCTCCTTAATGGATGGTTGAGTTTGTTGAGCCGCTTTATTCTTTAAATCAAAGTCTAACTTCTTCGGTTCATAAGTATAAGAACCTCTGTCCATAAGTTTGTTCACCATCTCATCATACTCATAGATACCATTGATATCAAAATTCATATCTCTGTTGCCAGTTCCTCGACATCAATCTTCTTCTCAATGGGTGCAACTAATGTATCTTCATCTATGATGTCTATCAAAGAAAAATGCATATATCTTTCAGCCGCCTCTTCGACTCACACATATTGAAAATGACCTTTTTATCATTAAGTTTGAATTTTATCTGTCCTATCTCCATGTTAACCAATGTGTTACTCGTGGATAAGAAGGGTCTTCCCAAGATATAGGGACATCAAAATCAACCTCACAGTCGAGGATCACAAAATTAGCTGGGAATATGAAACAAGTTACCTTCACCAACACATCACATAATATACCAACTAGCTTATTGACAGTGCGATCGGCCATTAATAATCTCATATAGATCAACAGAGGCAATTCTAACCCTAACTACTTGTATACAACTAGTGCCATTAGATTAATGTTAGCTCCTAGGTCACATAATGCTCGTGCAAAATTGAAGTACCCTATAGTATAAGGTATAGTGAAAGCTCCAGGATCTTTCTTCTTCTCAACCAAAGATTGCAAGGCAATAGCACTGTAGTGGTGCATATTATCAAGCGAGCTCAAAACTCACCATCTGCTTCTTAGTCGTTAAATCCTTCATGAAATTTGCATAATCGAGCATCTGCTTGAAAGATTCCACAAGAGGGATATTCACAGACAATTCCTTCAGCATCGACATAAATTTTTGATATTTTATTTCTTCAACTTTTTTTATCCTTTGAGAAAAAGGTAAGGGAGGTTATGGAATGGGCTTCAATACTAGTTCAACCTCCTTACCCTTTTCTTTATCAATATCAGCTCATTTCTCTACAACTACCAATATCTTAGAAGCTTTACCATTAGTCTCTAACTTTCCAATTTTAGTTTCATATGCATCATCAACATCCATAGTATCATTTCTCACCTTATCAACCACAAGCATAGGTGGTTCAATAGTAGCCTTACCACTCTGAGTGGTGACAGCTAGGAAGTAATTGTCGTTCTTTAAATTCTGTATAGTATTTCTAGGAAGAGTGTCTGGTTGACACTGATTCAACGTGGTAGATATATGCCTAAGATTCTCCTTAAGTTGCTTAATCATGATTACATGTGACTCTACTTTCTGGATCAACGCTGATAAGTCTGCCTTAATCTCCTTAAGAAAACTCTCTTGCCTTTTTAAAACCTTCACAATCTTAGAAATCAACGCTTTTTTTCTCAAACTTTTGAATCACCATCATGGTTCCCTAGTGGGATATAAAGGCCACTATTCTCCTTGTAATTATCTTTCCTCCTCTAATCACCATCACACTATCTACTTTTGTCTCTATACCTATCTTCCTAGTAGTTTTAACCTAGATTCCTCTAGCTCGAGCTCCAAGTATCTTAATTAAACCCTTGGCCCTAGGCTCAGAAACATGCCATCTCTATCTAAGAACTTTTCTTCTTCTTCGGAATCAGACTCTTCATGTCTAGAAGCCTTACCTTGAGAACCTACCTCATTAACCTTTTCTACTTTCATTGCTGTAAACTTCTTAATAAGTAGGGAAATCTCAATTCTCAGTTGTTCTACCTCTTCAGCTACTATATCATCTAAGTCTCTCTACTCACTAGAAGCATCAATTGCATAAGTATCAGCTGATTTGTCTTTCTCCCAAGTGTCCTACCCTCAGTTGGTTTGAGTGATCCAGTTTATGATTCCCAGAGCCAATTCCTATCAAAGACTCATAAAATATCCACCTATAATAGTATCATCCACAACCTTGGTACTTGCATTCAAGGATCTATAGAATATCTGTAGAAAATTTCTCCCTGTGATTCTCTGATTTGGAACATTCATCCGCTTAATCTTAAACCTTAAACATGTCTCATAAAATGACTTTGAATGTAATGATCTAAAATTATAGAACTTATCTTTCAATTTTATCATTCTAGTGTAGAAAAATTGGTCCTAAAACTATGTCCTTAACTCAATCCAAGTGGTAATATACCCACGAGGCAGTTCTACTAACCACAAAGTCATTTCCCCTATCATAAAGAATGGAAACAACATGAATTGTACAGCTTCCTGAATCACCCCAGGCAGATTGTATGAAGTTCTAATACCTACAATTTTTATAAGGTGCATGTTTGCATTATCAGTAGGCAAACCAGAAAATACTCCCTTCAAATTCAGCAACTAGATCTTTGCATACATAATATCAAATTTAGTGCCATGAGGAAATTTTGGAGGAATAATAGCACCTGTCTCAATTGGTTCAACATACCCCAAATATTCTTCTGGATCATCATAAACTAGCAAGTATTGATAAATGGACTATTAACATATATTATTTCTAATACTATCTCTATCAAGTATATCTAGACCATCATCCTCCTCTTGTTTAGCCCTCTCCTTAGCACATTGGGTAAGTGCTAGCCAAGAATTTTCTTTGTCCATTAACCATACATTGGTTTGATCAATAATTTCTTGAACACCATGTTGAGAAAGATGATTAATGCGTTGGGTCATTATGAACCCCTTTATGTTGGGCTCCTTGATCATACTATTCTACTCTTTCTATCTTAAAATTATGTCGTAAGGTCCATTCGAGCTCAGGATCAAATGGAATCCGGGTACTTTCTTGACTCTGAGTATTGAGCATACACCGATATGTGCCCTAAAAATAGTAGAAAGCTAGAAAGCAACAATTAAAACCAACAACTTCAAGAAACTCAATCAATCTGTAATTGTATTCCCTGGCAATGGTGCAAAAATTTAATGTCGTCCAAATTACACTTACAAGAAAGCATAAAGAGGTTGCTTGTCAAATATAGCATCTAACCAGGTTAGGATCGATCCCACGAGGAAAAGGATAGAAATGTATCACGACCTTATTGATATAATTAGAAATTATGAAAAGTAAAAAGGGGGTTTTATAAAAGTAAGAGTAACAGTAATGATGTAACGTAGTAGACTATCTCTCGATTGAGGATGTAATAAATGTGGTATTGCTGTTCACTTTAAGAGGGAGTGTCCTGTGAGACAGGATAATATTTGGGTGCTGCAACAAACTGTAAACACCTATTTTTTTTTACGAAACCTAAGGTTTTATGTCATATTAGCATTTAAATGTGTTTTTAGGTCTAAATTAGATATTTCAATTTTTTATCTTACTTTTACAAAGTTTGGAAAACTACAAAAAATACAGTCATACTTTTTTTAATAAGTTTTTATTATTTATTAATTTTTTAGAAAAAAAGAGAGAATTTTCTAAATTATATTTGTTTTCTTATTTTAATTTTTAATAAATAATCTAGTGATATTACTATTTCCTAATCATATTTCTGAGAGTAGCTATTTAATTTATTTGTATTTTGTTAATTTTAAATAGATTTTATCATTTTTATTTTATTTAAAATATTAATTTAAAAAGAAAAAAAGTATAGTCCTAATCCTAAACTAACAAACCACCCCACAATTCCCACTTCCACTTAACCTCTCCCCATTATATCACACACTCACATAACCAAACAAACATACAACACACGACACACAAACATGCACTATAAACACACACGGGAGAACATTAGGAAAAGAAGGAAGAACATTGGAAACAGACGGGAAAAGGGAGAAAACAGAAAGAAAAAAAAGAGAAAAGAGAGGACACATACGGACACACAACAAAGGAAAACAAGAAACAAGAAGAAGAAAACCATTTGAAAGGGATGAAAAGTGGCGAGTCGAGTTCGGGTCTCTGTTCGAGCTTTCAGAGATGAAGTTTTTTTTGCTTCAATATTTTGTTTAATTCATCGTACAGGTTTTGTCCCATCTTGTACTATTTATTTTACCAATTTTATCATAAATCAAAGCATGAATAAAATAGGTTACATGATCTTGTATTGATATGAACTGCACTCCATCATACTGCTTTGATCCCTGAAAGTTTGTGGATGAATAACATTGTGATGGAGTTTTAGATTCAAGATAATCTGTATTTTTTCTAATTAAAATGCACCAAATTGATGTAAGTAGAAGTAGTTAAAAATTGATTGCCTAATTTTGTACTTTTTATGTTATTTTGCCCGAGGTGTTTTGACAAGTAATAGCGGCAGATATTGATGAAGCTCAATTTATATGTACTTATAGCTGTTTTATTTGAGCAGGTTGTAGGCAAGTTTGCTTTTGACCTCTGTAATGGATTTAATAAATAGTATTATGCATTCAATGTTCTTGTTATATTTCACTTTTATATAAACCTATAGATATGTGAACTTGTTTCCCCGTTACCTATTTAAACCGTGGAAATCATCACTAATACTTGTAGTTCCTATAAGAACGCAACCTTTTTATAGACCTTTAGTGATCGTGAAGTGCATTATGCATTAGGCTGTACGTTCATAAGCCTATAGATATGTAACGCTTCGGATATAAATATGTTAATGAAAAGAATTTTGATCTCTAAATATTGCATCACTCCTAAAAGGTGAAAACTAGGATGGAATAAATAATTGCAGCCACTTTGAATTTGTTGCATCTTAAAGCATTGTATAAAATATGGAAAATAATTCAATGTTGGTCAACTTTAGTCCAAAAGAGTCTACATTTGCGCATCAAACAGAAAAGGGAGAACAATTGAGGGTGTTTTTGTTTTCTTTTTAAGTTACCTATGAATGTTCCTTTTTCTTTTGAAAAATAAATCCTATTTTGAATTGTCCTACACCATGATATTTTCCTTGCTTGAGACTAATGAATTATTAAGTATTGAAATTATCATGAAGCATAGTTTCTCAAGCTTAGTTTGTTTTTTTATCGTCAATTGATTTACGTCGATGATTAATAGACATTTCTTTCATAGTCTTTCTTAATTAATGATCATATTGGAGTTTACATTTATTAGTTTGATGTACTGAATATAAATACTTCTGTCTAATTGGTTATGACTGCAGTTCTTTAATTAAATGTTAGCTTTCTATTTTATTTTCCCACTTGCTTTCTCATATAAATTTATATGTTTGAGTTATTGTTGCGGTCAGATTTAGATTTGGTTAAAAAATTGGAAGGCCCGTGAGTTGTTGATTCAAATATTGTTCCTTTTAGTATTAATTTTTTTTTTATCCTAATCAATATAACATGAGTTGAGTGTGATGGTTGAAGAATTCATTCAAGACTCATCTCAATAAAGAAAAGAAAAGAGGGAGAAAAAAATAATCCTCAGAAGTAAGCAAGATTAAGTCATATGTCCTAAAGGAATGAGTTAGGTTCTTAACCTCAAGAAAATTAAAGTTCAACATACAAGGAAAAGGTAACGATGAAGTTGCAATCATAACCAACCATTCGTTATACTAAAATTTAATATACCATTTGAAGTCATTTGAACCGGGTTGGGTAAATTCTAAACCTGTTAGGTGCTTATCTAGACTTGAAAAATAGGACGATCCATAAATGTCTCAAAGGCGTGAGAGATATTTCAAAATTTGTGGTAAGGCTGAAAAGTACTACTATCGGTAAGCCACGCATCGATACAGTTTTAAATATATTCAAAAATAAATTAGAGGCGGGAGGTAAATAACTTTAGGCTAACAAATATTAAATATTCAAAAGATTAATTTAAGCCAAACATAAGTAATTAAAGCAATCGTGCTAGAACCACGGGACTCGAGGGGTGCCTCATACCTTAATCGACAAAATTTCTAACCCAAATTTCTAGTTCGCAGACCAAAAATAAAGAGTCATTTCCTTTGGATTGGGGATTCAATAAGGTGACTTGAAACACCCAAACTCAATTCCAAGTGGCAGCTCTGTAAAATAAATAATCCCTTTTTCAAAACGTTACTTTAATTGGAAAAATCCATTTTCTCTAAAACCAATTCCCTAGCTGGATTGGGGCAGTAAAAATAGGGGTGTGACATATGGCCACTCTGATGGGGATAACCAGAATTCAATCTTGTATATTTACTTTTTTAGCTTTATATATTTTGAGATATTGTATTTGCTGGCTTAAATGTGTTTTTGTCTAACTGTTTACCGCTTTGATATTATTTGAATTTCAATATAAATTATCTTCTCTCGCCCACCCATCTGAGTCTTCTAAGATACTTTATATTCAGAGATGCAACATATGCTCCCGAGCTTGAGATACCCGAGATGCGGTAATGCTCCTAGGAAAGATTCTATAGTCACCCATGTTTAGGATGGCAAAGACCAACAGTGAGGCCGGAAAGTCCTGCTAATGGTAAAGCTATCCCTACCCGACTCGAGTTGTCCACTCGTTTTACAACCAGTCTAGATACCTAACTCCACCAGGTTAAGCCTAGTATACCTGAAACGTAGACATGGTTATGCCTATAAGGCTCCGCTTTATTGGCATCACGTGAATTTTGACTTAGTGAAGGCTTGATAAAGGTTTGAATGTCTAAAAGTATCCTCTTTGAAGACTATCCATTTTATGTGCTATTGATTGAATTAACTGTCTGGCTGTTTTGAATGTTGGCCGACTTTGGAATAAGAGAGGCTAAAAATTGCTCTCTAAAACCTATTCTTTTTCGAAACCTAAATGAGGTGCGAGATTTGCTTACACAACAAAATAAAAAAAATTATAAATTATCAAGTTTGCCCCAATCTGGACGTACTACGCACACCTAATTCTCATCTCAATGATATAAGAAGGTAGCCTTTCACGTGTTCGGTGATCCTTAAAAAAAGTTTTATTTTCTTAGAAAAAAAAAGGGGGGGAAGGGGGGTTGATCCCTATAAAAGAAATCAACCAATTCATTTTCAAAAATTAAAAAAAAAAATTATCACTATTAATAAATTCAACAAAAAAGGAAGTCATTTTTTTTCTCATTATTCAAATAAAAAAGTGAATTTCTTCATGTCTCCAGTTTCACGAACTATGCACATCTGATTCTCATTTTAATGAGATATGTAGGCAAATTTTCTTAGATTCGGTGATCCTCATTCAATTTGAAAATAATTTTATTAATTTTCTTAATTATAATTAAAAAATAAAGGACGTTAGTCATCTTAAAATAGAAATCCTTAGACAAAGTAAAAAAAAGTGTATATTAAGATTTCAAAAAAATATATAAAAAAAAGTGTATATTAAGATTTCAAAAAAAAAGAAAAAATTCTTGCTTCATATTTTAAGTCCCTGAACTACGTCTGACCTGATTCTTGTTTCAACAAGATACCTAGGCAACTCTCCATTTGGGTTCAGTTTCATCTTTAGAAAAAAAATATCTTGACATAGTAATTGGTACCAACATGCTTAAAAATATGAACTAAAAAAAGTGTTAAAATTATAAGACATGATAGAGTGGACCAACTTGGTTGTGAACTTTAGATTCTTTTGGTACCTCTAATTACACTAAAGTTACACTTGTAAAATTTTCTTGCTCTAAGTCAAGTTTAAAATAAATCTTACCTCTCTGTTTCATGTGTATTGTGTGGTGAGTTTTAGATTGAAAATTCAATGGCATCGCTCTGTTGATCTAGAGCTTGGATTGAATGTATGTTGAGGCAAAATTTTGAGATACACTTGGTTTGGGAAAGGATTGTAGGCCTTCTTTGATCCGATTGTGCATTCTAAAGCCCACTAAATGACATTAATCCCTAGAATTACCCCATTTTAGCCTGAAACTTTTTCCTTGGATAACCATATCTGAACCTATACCTTTCGAGTGCTTATATGCACTAGCCCTCTTTTGGCCCACCTCCTTGAGCAAAATAAATATGTACAAGTTGCGAATGAATATTTAATATCAAAGGTGACAAAGGCAAAGAATGTATAGCCCTAGGAGAACCAAAAACAATAGACGACTTCAAAGAAGAAGGAGCAAAAACCCCATTAAAAAAAACACACAAACAAAGATGGAGGATCTTCAAACAAATACATTTATCAAAAAGAAAAGGGGAAAAGCTCTAGCACAAGATTCGAACAAAATCGAAGCAAATACAAAACAAGGAGCAAACAAGCACAACAAAGAAGATCGAGTGTCAAACCACAACTAATGTCAAAAGCATGGAAACAATGCAGTGCTCATTGAGGAATTAGTCACTTACTTCCCAAATATCATCCTACCTTTCTCCAAGATTACATTACAAATCGATAACAAGTCCTACAAGATCCTATTCTAAGTGTTCTAACATTAGTAAATACTTACATGATGGCCAAGCTTATGGTATCTCAGTGCATGCATTGAACATTTTTCTGAGTGTGAGTGGTTTCTTGAATGTCCTAAAATCTAAACTATGTTATTATGAGTGAATAAGGACTTTAGTTATGGTAAGGGCACTTGAAACATGAGGATAAGAATAATTTTAAACCCTTGATTGAGGCAAGATAAACAGACCTTGTCAAAAATTAAGTATATTCAAGGTACCATTTGAAACTATAGGAATCACTTCTAAGTTGATATCGATTTTTTTCTCGAAAGTAATTAGAGATAATTCGACCATAATTCTAATTGTTGGTACCAACCGAAGTCAAGAAATGAATTGATTTCATTCTTTAATTCTCAAGATATTTATGAAGCACATACTTTTAAAAAAAGGGTACTATTCATTGAACTACGTTAGACCTGATTCTTGCTACGCAAGGTACATAGACAATCCTACAATAGGGTTCGGTCTCGCTGAATAAAATTTTTCACATCCCTAAGGTATAATACTGGGACATTTTTTAAAAAAAATCAAAATAAATTTCAAAGTTCCTCTCATCCAAAATTGAGGCATATCAATATATATAAAAAAATCAAAACCCCTCACATTCAAAAGTGGGGCATTTTAAAAAAAAAAAATAATAATTTTCTAATTTTCTTCTTCGTCTTCATAGGGTATGAAATTCCCTAGTTGACATCTTCTTCGGCTTCATAGGGTACAACATCCTCAAGTTTACATTTTCTTCATCTTCATAGTGTCCAATATCCCCTAGTTGACATCTTCTTAGTCTTCATAGGATACGAAATCCCCTAGTTGACATCTTCTTCGTCTTCATAGAGTTCAATATCCCCTAGTGGATATCTTTTCTATCTTTATAGAGTATGACATCCCCTAGTTGACATCTTTTCCGTCTTCATAGGGTACGAAATCTCCTAATTGATATTTTTTTCGTCTTCATAGGGTACAATATCCCTTAGTTGACATTTTTTCCGTCTTCATAGGGTACGACATGCCCTAGTTGACATCTTTTTAGTCTTCATAGGGTACGACATCCCCTAGTTGACATTTTCTTCATCTTCATAGGGTACGACATCCCTAGTTGACATATTAGGAAATAATTTCCCGATTTTCTTTTTCATATTCATAGGGTACGACATCCCCTAGTTGAAATATTAGAATACTATTTCCGAATTTTCTTCTTTGTCTTCGTAGGGTCCAATATCCCTAGTTGACATCTTCTTCGTCTTCATAGGGTACAACATCCCCTAGTTAACATCTTTTTCATCTTCATAGGGTACGATATCCCTAAGTTGACATCTTTTCCGTCTTTATAGGGTACGAAATCCCCTAGTTGACATCTTTTTCATCTTCATAGGGTACGAAATCCCCTAGTTGACATATTTTTCTTCTTCATAGGGTGCGACATTCCCTAGTTAACATCTTAGGAAACACCATTTCCTAATTTTCTACTTTAAGTCTTCATAGGGTACAACATTCCCTAGTTGACATCTTTTCGTCTTCATAGGGTATGACATCCCCTAGTTGACATTTTCTTCATCTTCATAGGGTATGACTTTCCCTAGTTGACATCTTAGGAAACACAATTTTCTAAATTTCTTCTTCGCTTACGAAACACCATTTTCTAATTTTTTTCTTCGCTTACGAAACACCATTTCATAATTTTCTTCTTCACTTAGGAAACATCATTTCTTAATTTTCTTCTCCGTCTTCATAGGGTACGACATTTCCTAGTTGACATCTTAGGAAACTCCATTTACTAATTTTTTACTTTAACTCTCATAGGGTACGACATCCCCTAGTTGACATCTTAGAAAACACCATTTCCTAATTTTCTTCTTCATCTTCATAGGGTACTACATCCCCTAGTTGACATCTTAGGAAACAAACTTTCCTATTTTTCTTATTTATGTCTTCATAGGGTATGACAATCCCCAGTCGCATTTCAAAAAAAATCCTTATTCTTTTTCATGCATTCATAGGTATAACATCTCTTGGTTGCATTATTGTGAACAAGAATCTTATTTTATTATGTAGCTAGCTTTGATTTTTATCCATTTCATTTATTTATTTATTTTTAAATTAGTTTATAGTTTTTCTAATAACTCACAAAATTTTCCTAGTGCAAACTGGGGCAGAAAATTATATTCGTTTTGTTTTGTTTTCTTTGATGGCTTGCAGGTTTTTCTGCAAAGCACAGGTTTGATGCCGAGAATGGAATTCTATCTCCAGTCAGAATATAGAAGAGTGATCAGTTTAAAGATAGAGTCAACTTTGCATCCGTAGCGGTCTAACATCTCAAGAGACATCCTTTTAGCTTCTGATCAGGAGAACAAGCATTCAAAAGTATTCTATGAAATGTTGTTCTTTTGTAGAGTGTCAATGACTCAATCAAAGTTTCAAGTTAAAGTCTCATATCCTAACTTCAAGATCAAATTTTGAGATAAGGTACCCATCAGAAGTAGGTGAGGCAATAACTGAAGATCCAAGAGGAAGATCTGAAGCAAGAGAATCAAGACAAATAGAATAGATAGGATCTTGTATTTTTCCTTTCTAGTTTCATTTTATCCTTTTTTGACGTAATAAAGGAGTCATGAATCGAAAACTTGGCGGGACCTTAACTCGACTCTCCAACTCATCCTTTCACCCCGACACCTCTTTGAACTACACATAACCTGATTCTCTTATAACCCAAGATATGTAGGATGTCCAAAGCCAGGGTTCGATCACACCTCTTTTCTACTTATTTATTACTTTTAAATGAATAGTTGGGCCAAAAATTAGTCATGTTTACTTCTTTCCTTGAAAACTCTTCATATTTTCAAGCAAAGAGAGCATTCTGTAAACACCTAATTTTTTACTAAACCTAAAGTTTTATGTCATTTTAGCATATAAATGTGTTTTTAGGTCTAATTAAGATATTTCTATTTTTTATCTTACTTTTACAAAGTTTGTTTTTAAAAAGTTTTGAAAACTACAAAAATAGAGTCACATTTTTTTAATAAGTTTTTGTTATTTATTTATTTATATTTTAGGGTAAAAAGAGAGAATTTTCTTAATTATATTTGTTTTCTTCTTTTAATTTTTAATAAATAATCATATGATATTACTGTTTCCTAATCATATTTCTAAGAGTAGCTATTTAACTTATTTGAATTTTGTTAGTTTTAAATAGATTTTATCATTTTTATTTTATTTGAAATATTAATTTAAAAAGAAAAAAAGGAGAGTCCTAATCCTAAACTACCAAACCACCCCACAATTTTCACTTCCACTTAACCTCTCCCCATTATCTCACACACTCACATAACCAAACCAACATACCACACACGACACACAAACATGCACTATAAGCACACACGGGAGATCATTAGGAAAAGGAGGAAGAACATTGGAAACAAAGGGGAAAAGGGAGAAAACAAAAGGAAAAAAAGAGAAAAGAGAGGACACATACGGACACACAACAAAGGAAAACAAGAAACAAGAAGAATAAAACCATTTGTAAAGGATGAAAAGTGGCGAGTCGAGTTCGGGTCTCTATTCGAGCTGTCGGTGACGAAGTTTTTTTTCACTTCAATATTTTACTTAATTCGTCATACAGGTTTTGTCCTATCTTATACTATTTATTTTACCAATTTTATCGTGAATCAAAGCATGAATGACATAGGTTGCATGATCTTGTGTTGATATGAACCACATTCCATCATACTGCTTTGTTCCCCGAAAGTTTGTGAATGAATAAGATTGTGATAGAGTTTCAGATTCAAGATAATCTGTATTTTCTCTAAATAAAATGCACCAATTCATATAAGTAGAAATAGTTAAAAATTGATTGCCTAATTTTGTACTTTTTATGTTATTTTTCCCGAGGTGTCTTGACAAGTAACAGTGGCAGATATTGATGAAGAGCAATTTATATGTACTTATAGCTGTTTTATTTGAGCAGGTTGTAGGCAAGTTTACTTTTGACCTCTGTAATGAATTTAATAAACAGTATTATGCATTCAATGTTCTTGTTATATTTCACTTTTATATAAACCTATAGATATATGAACTTGTCTCCCCGCTACCTGTTTAAGCCGTGGAAACAATCACTAATACTTGTAGTTCCTATAAGAACGCAGCCATTTTATAGAACTTTAGTGATAGTGAAGTGCATTGTGCATTAGGCTGTACGTTTATAAGCCTATAGATATGTACCGCTTCGGATATAAATATGTTAACAAAAAGAATTTTGATCTTGAAATATTGCATCACTTCTATAAGGTGCAAACTAGGACGGAATAAATAATTGCAGCCACTTTGGCTTTGTTGCATCTTAAAGCATTGTATAAAATATGGGAAATAATTCAATATTGGTCAACTCTAATCCAAAAGAGTCTAGATTTTTGCATCAAACAGAAAAGGGAGAACAATTGAGGGTGTTTTTGTTTTCTTTTTAATTTACCTAAACATGTTCCTTTTTCTTTTGGAAAATAAATCCTATTTTGAATTGTCCTACACCTTCATATCATCCTTTTTTGAGACTAATGAATTTTTATGTTTTGAAATTATCATGAAGCATACTTTCTCAAGCTTGGTTTTTTTATTTTATCGTCAATTGGTTTACGTCGATAATTACTAGATATTTCCTTCATAGTATTTCTTAATTAATGGTTATATTGGAGTTTACATTTATTAGTTTGATGTAATGAATATAATTACTTCTGTCTAATTGGTTATGAGTGTAGTTCTTTAATTAAATGTTAGCTTTCTATTTTATTTTCCCACTTGCTTTCTCTGATAAATTGATATTTTTGAGTTATTGTTGCGGTCAGATTTAGATTTGGTTCAAAAATTGGAAGGCCCGTTAGTTGTTGATTCAAATATTGTTCTTTTTGGTATTAATTTTTTTTTAGCCTAATCAATTTAACATGAGTTGAGTGTGATGGTTTAAGAATTCATTCAAGACTCGTCTCAATAAAGAAAAGAAAAGAGGGAGGAAAAAATAATCCTCAGAAGTAAGTAATATTAAGTCATATGTACTAAAGGAATGAGTTAGGTTCTTAACCTCAAGAAAATTAAAGTTCAACATACAAGGAAAAGTTAACGATGAAGTTGGAAAGCCCTGCTACCAACTATTCGCTATACTAAAATTTAATATCCCATTTGAAGTCGTTTGAACCGGGTTGGGTAAATTCTAACCCTGTTAGGTTGTTATCTAGACTTGAAAAAATAGGATAATCCATAAATGTCTTAAAGGCGTGAGAGATATTTCAAAACTCATGGTAAGGCCGAAAAGTACTACTATCGGTAAGCCACGCATCAATATAGTTTTCAATATATTCAAAAATAAAAATAAAGGCGGGAGGTAAATAACTTTAGGGTAACAAATATTAAATATTCAAAAGATTAATTTAAGCCAAACATGAGTCATTAAAGCAATCGTGCTAGAACCACGGGACTCGAGGGGTGCCTCATACCTCGATCAACAAAATTTTTTACCCAAATTTCTAGTTCGCAAATCAAAAAGAAAGAGTCATTTCCTTTTGATTGGGAATTCAATAAGGTGACTTGGAACACCCAAACTCAATTCCAAATGGTGATTCTTTAAAATAAATAATCTCTTTTCAAAACGTCACTTTAATTAGAGTAAACCATTTTCTCTAAAACCAACCCCTAGTCGGGTTGGGGCAGTAAAAATAGGGGTGTGACACAAACTGAGGCTATAGTTCCAATGTGCAAAGAAGAAGGAGGTAATGGAAGGAATTGTATACAAGATGGATGGAAAAATCAGACAGGTGGTAGGGATGGTCAAGGAAATAGTGATGCATGGGGAAGAGCGCGGCCAGGGATAGATTTAGCTTAGGCTCACTGTTATGCATCTTCAAGAAAGATGGATGTCGAGGATTCAGATGTGGTGATCACAGGTACTATTTTTGTTTGTAATTGGATGACTTCTTTTTAATTTGATCAAGGGTCTACTTATTCTTATATATTTGTACACTCTGCGGTGGGTTTGAATCTAGATTGTAAGGTACTTAATTACTCTGTGTATGTGTCTACTCTGATTGTTAAGTCTGTGGTGGTATCCCATATTTACCATTCTTGTTCTATATTATTTGTGTGTTTTCAGACTTGAGTAGACTTGATTATTCTGGATATGTTCGACTTTGGTGTAATTTTGAGTATGACCTGATTATCTTTGTATTATGTTATTTTAAATTGTAATGCTAAAACACGTGACTCTAGCTTTGTCAAAAGTGGATAAACTAGAGTGGGGGAGTGTATAAGGTCAGGTCAGTGAGAATTATTTAATTTTTCCAGATTAAAATATTAATGGGGAAAGTGTGTCTAGCATTTTCAGCTCGTCCCTGAGATGTGAGCGTGGGTCCCTTCTATAAAGTCAGTTTTGGTGATTTTGAATTGTAGGATGTATTTTTCTTAGCCTTACCAGATACACCTCTAGATAGAGATATAGATTTTTGTATTAACTTTAGAGTCGGAATTTTGAACAATATCAATTCCTCTTTATCGAATGGCTCCAGCAGAGTAGAGGGAGCTCAAAACTCAATTCGAGGAACTACTTAACAAGGATTTTATTCATCCAATTATTTCATCTTGAGGTGCTCCGGTCCTTTCTATCAAGAAGAAAGATGGTAGTTTGAGGAGGAGTATTGATTATAGACAGCTGGATAAGGTTACTATCAGAAATAAATATTTCCAATCTCGCATAGATGATTTGTCTTAACAATTATAAGGTGCATCAATATTTTCAAAGATTATTATAATGGCGGGTTATCATCAATTGAAAATAAGATTGGAGGATATACCAAAGACAACTTTTAGAAATTTGTATGGACATTATGAGTTGTTGGTGATGTCTTTCAGGTTAACTAATGCACCTGCAACCTTTATGAGCTTGATGAACAATATTTTTAAATCATTTTTGGATCTTTTTGTTATCGTGTTTATTGAAGATATTCTAGTATACTCCAAGAATAAAGAGGGGCACGCAGATCACCTTTTCATAGTTTTGGAGATTTTAAGAGAAAAAGGACTATTTGCTAAGTTTTCAAAGTGTGAATTCTAGTTGTATTTAGTTTCCTCTAGTGACATGTGGTTTCTAAAAAGGGGGTGAGGTGTAACCCCAAATAATTAAGGCAGTTAAGAATTAGACTCGGTCTAGTTCAGTGATCGAGGTAATGAGATTTGGGGGTTTCGTTAGTTACTACTGCAGATTTGTTAAGAACTTTGCATCTGTTGCAACACACTTGACAAGGTTAACTCAGAATTAATTATCAATTATTTTGTCAGATTAATGTGAAGAGAGCTTTCAAAAGCTCAAGACACTTTTGACTACAACGCCTATCCTTTCACTACCGATTGAAGGTAAGAATTATATAGTGTTTTGTGATGCTTTGCTTTTGGTCTTAGGTGTTATGTTGATGCATGGTAGGATTATCACTGCTTATGCTTTGAAGTAGTTGAAGCCTCTTAAAAGAAACTACCTGACATATGACTTAGAATTAGCAGTTATAGTGTTTGCATAGAAGATTTAGAGGTACTATCTTTATGGGGTCAAATGAAATTTTTTCAGAAGACACCATAGCTTGCAACACTTGTTTATATAAAGGGATTTGAATCTAAGGAAGTGAAAATGAATGGAGTTATTGAAGGATTACGATGTGACTATTCATTAGAATTCAGATAAGGTCAATGTGGTAGCAGACGCATTAAATTGAAAAGCTTTAAGTATGGATAGTTTTTTATTCTTGATGAGGTCCAGGAAACCATTAGCTAGAGATTTTAAAACTCTGGAATTTCAGGACATGCAGTTTGGAGTCTCAGATAAGGGTGGTGTGTTAGCTAGTGTGAAGGTAAAGTTAATATTTGTGGAGTAGATTAAGGTTAATTAATTTGAGGATAAAAAACTAAATGCACTCCGAAATAAAGTGGTCCACGGAGAGGTGGCGGACTCCACTCTTGAAATAGGTGGGGTGTTATGGTTTAAGGAAAGATTATGTGTTCCTAGTATTGGAGATTTGATTTGTCGTATACATTCAGAGACCTATAATTTATGTTATTCTATTCATCCGGGTATGACCAAGATGTACTATGACTTGAAGCAGCTTTATTGGTGGTCGGGATGAAGAGGGACATAGTGAATTATGTGTCCAAGTATTCAAATTTTCAGTAGGTAAAGTATGAACACCAAAGACCTGTGGGGTTGCTTCAGAGGATGCCTATACCTATCTGTAAAAGGGAGCACATTGATATAGATTTTATAGTGGGTCTTCCTAAGACTTTGGGAAAATATGACTCCATTTGGGTGATAGTGGATCGGTTGACAAAATCAACTCACTTTTTGTTGGTTCGGGTAGACTACAGCACTCAACAGTTAGCTACAATCTACGTCAAGGAGATGCAATGTACATTGCCGAATTCTGGGATAGGTTGCATGAAAAGTTGGCCACCAAGCTCACATTTATCATGGCTTTTCATCCTCAAAATAATGGATGATTAGAGAGGACGATTTAGGTGCTAGAGGATATTTTGAGAGCTTGCATGATTGATTTTAGTGGTCATTGTGACCAGTTTTTTCCATTGTGTGAGTTTTCATACATTAAAATCTATCATTCCATCATTGATATGGCATCATTCGAGACATAGAACAAAATAAAATTTAGGTCACCTATTGGGTGATGTGAGGCTATAGATGTTTAACATTTGGGCACTGACTTGGTAGAATAGGCTCAAGAGAAAGTAAGGTTCATTCAAAGCAAGTTGTTGGCCTCTCAAAGTAGGTAGAAAGAGTATGCGCATCGTAAGGTAAGAGACATGGACTTCAAGGTTGGTGAGCAAGTTTTGCTTAAGTTGTCTCTCATGAAGGGAGTCATGAGTTTTCGCAACAGAGGCAAGCTCATCCCTCGATATATTGATCCCTTTGAGGCTCTTGGGGCCGTGGATCCAGTTGTGTATAGGTTAGATCTACCATCGGGATGTGGGAATTTCATCTAATATTTTATGTCTCTAATATCATGAGGACGATGGGGATGACAACTACACTATTAAGTGGGATTTGGTTCTTTTAGATAAAGGTTGGCCTACCAGGAGAAACCAGTAGCAATTCTAGATCAAAACCTTTGAAAATTAAGGATGATGGAAATTCTTTTGGTTAAGGTTCAATGAAAGCATCGTCTGATTGAGTACTCCACTTTAAAAATCGAGAAAAATATGCTGGACAAGTCTTCTCAATTATTTAAGGTTATTGGTACTCTATTCTCTCCTCTTCTTAGTATGTTATTTATGTTTGATCATTCATGAATGAAAGATGGATAAATTGGTAGCTGTTGTAACGACCATTTCTGTCATTATGTATAAACCTCTTGCTGAAAATTTCATGTTAATTCTACCCGAATTTGAAGTTATAAATTTCAGGTTAGGCTAGTTTCGAGGAGAATCGAAGTGAGGTATGGTCTAGAGAAATTTGAAGATGATTTGAGAATGTTTGGTGGTGTTTGATTTGATTTTTAGATAGCTAAGACGACAAAAAATTCATAGGAATTTATGAAATTGAATTTAGGTAAGTAGAACTCCCAAAATAGATATTAACTTAAAGGGTATTATTTCAAATGTCTCGGATTTAAGGTGTGTTGCAAAATTAATATTTTTGGGAGAAATTGGACATTTTGTACCATTGATGCTACTATAGTGGCATGCACACAGCAATAAGGGGCATTTCTATAGCGGTAAATTCCTGCTATAGTAACGTTGTTATAGCAGTGTATGCCACTATAGCGGAAAGTCGTAGATTTAATTAAATTTTTTTCTAAAATAGTTTACTTTTTGAAAACTCATTTTTGGAGCAAAGGAGGGGCGATTTGGCCGATTACCATCAAATTTTCATCTTTTGGCTTCTTAAAGGTAAGAAATTCATCCCAGTTAAATTTCAATTGGTAATGAAGCCTTAGAATTGCTAATTTATGGGGTTTGAGAGGGTTTTAGGGATGAATTTGGTTATTTTCTAGTGGATGGGGAGAAATTATGTAATAAGTTAATGAGTGTTGATTATTAATAGGTAATTTATCCATGAATTCTACTAATTACTAATTAATCCATGAAATTGATAGCTTTAAATTAATTATGGTAGAAAAGTCATAGAACGAAAAGGGAATGATCATGAATTTAATCTTAAGGGTTGGGTGTGATCTATAATTTCCAATATGATAGTTCATTTCATTAATTATGTGTTTATATGTATGTTCTAGATCAAGAGCAAGCAGAAATTGAACGGAAGGGCAAAGCTTCGTCTTAATGGAGTTGTGCAAGCTTGATTCGACATAGATGATGGTATTATAGTTTAATCCAATTTGTGCTATAAGTTCCTATTAACTATTTTATAGTGTGGCTTGTTAGTGCATGTTGTTTGGTGTGATCAATGCAAATGATTTTATCTGTTGTAAGATTTTTAACCTACCTCATTGCTAAATGTGCAATGTTCCTATACTTAGAATGTTCTCACGGGTTATTGGTGTAACAAAATTGGCAGACACTTGTGTCTGGAATTTAGTACATGGATAAAAATTATCCCCGATAGATTATGTCTAGAGGATGGATATTTTACCCATAGCGTGTATGTACGAGGGTCAGATGAGTTTGACGTTTTATGTATGGACCAAAAAATATATTTTGCACTTGATAATTGTTTACGTGTCTTAACTAGATTTGATTGATCATGACTTGGTGATATTTTCTTGGCTTATTGGTTGGTTGTTATGCTAAGTGTATGGTTGTTGAACATGGATTAACTTGTTGTATTATAATTTGGTTATGTGTCCATATTCTCATCTTAGGTTGGCCAAATGACTCTATCAGTACACTGTTATTTTATTGTGTGATGATACTACACCTGCTCTTACTTTTGTGACTGCAATGCATATTCTAGCGGTTCTTACGAAACCTCTCTTATGATTTCAGTGGTTGATTCGAATTCAAGTGTGAACAACATATTTTAGGCTACCATGAATCCTTCTTGCATGACATAGTCTTTATTTCTAGACTTATACTTTTCATTTTAGTCTTGGGGTTGCATATCTTTCTTGACAATCTTTAGTAGTTTTGGTATGGACGGCTTTCGGGTCATAGAGATGGTTTGGTTAAGTACACTATTCCGCATTTTAGTTGTACTTTTGTTTTTTATCTAGATTTAAATATCTTTGTTGATGGATTAGTTTTATTATTTCTCTAAGTGTTAATTTTGATATGATGTTTCAGTGTAGATACTTCTCCTACCGGGTGAATAGTATGGGTGTCACTCACGATGGATTTGAACTGTGACAAATAGATTTTTTGTAATTTTTCCTTAATTTTCTTGTGCTACAAGTTTTCCTTATTTATTAAGTCTTTATCTCATTGTTTAATCGCTTCACTAAATATATAGTTCTCGGTCCGAAGGCTAACGATCTCGTATTCAATGCTCGGGCTCGTTTTTGAAGTTCAAAAGCTTCATATGATACTCTTTTTTACTTGTCTCATTTATTATCTTTGCTACTCTCTTGTTTATTTTTATTTATTCATTTTTTTAATTTTGAAATATCCAATAATACTTGTACAGTTTATAAAATCAATAAATAATTTATTCATTTCTACTCATTTTACCCTTAGCGTTAAATACGATTGGTTATCTAATGCATTTCTCAAAGTATTAATTTATTATATTTAAAGGGTAAAATAGTAAAATTATCTTTATCATTTACTGCTTCTTAATTTCGATGTCAATAGAAAAGTGGACAAGTAAAAATGAATGGAGAAAATTGTTAACATTACGATATTCAACTACTAAAAATCAAAACTACTGAACTAGACTAAGATGTTCTCGATCTCATGCAAATTTAGGCTCCGTTTGGCCATGAATTTTCTGGAGAATCATAATTTTCTAAAGTTAGAGTTGAAGTTGAAGTTGTATTTGGCCATGAATATAAGGTCCCGTTTGTCCATGAAAATCATAATTTTTCAGAGTTGAAATTGAAGTTGAAGTTGAAGTTGGAGTTGGAGTTATGTTTGACCATTAATATAAATTGGAGTTGTTTCTGAAATTTTGTGACAGAAATAGGAGTGAAAACAAGTTTTACTTGTTTCACTTTTCCAAATACAATTCCAAATTGTATTTGAAATTCACATAGCCAAACACATATTGTTTTCACTTTTTCAGTAAAATAAAATAATTTTTCAGAAAAAAAGTAAAACCTTTTCATGAACAAATGGCTACTTACCTATATTATTTTTTCGGTAAATAAACAAACACAAAAGTGTTAGTTTGGTATATTAATTATTAATTAATAATCTACCACAATTTTTTTACACCATTAACCTAAACCTAACTTGTAACCGTACGTAATTCTTTATGGCAACAAACTGTTATAAATGGATCAAATTCACCGATATCAACAAGCCACGTGTACTCTGACATATTATTTTCTTTACGTAGTGGAAGACATGAGAGAGAGATACTCCAAATACATTTATGCATGTCAAGGAAATGAGCTGTTCAGTGAAGTTGCTTAACCAAATTGTTCTGCCAGCCTAACTTGAAGTAGAGTTTGCTTGGGAGGGTCTACGGGGTTTAGTTCGTTAAACTTTATATATATTAAGTAAATACATACATGATATGTGTTTAAATTTAATGTTCATGTTATTTGATTATGATTAATTAATATTTCCTTCATTTCAAAAAGAATGACCTAGTCTGCTTAAAAAAGAATGACCCTTTCATTTTTTTGACAATACTTTAATTTCAACTTTTCACATGACATGTTTAGGACCACAAGATTAAAGGGCATTTTGATATATTTGACACAACTTTAATCTAAGGCCACAACATTCAAAAGTCTTCTTTATTTTCTTAAATTTTACGCCAAGTCAAAATAGGTCATTCTTTTTTAAACGAAGTAAGTATTTTACTTAATTTAATCACTTAACCATGATAAAGAACATTATTTTTATATATACACCGGGTGCGTGTAAGTTTTTACTGTTTTAGACCCTCCGGGATTGTTTGATTCATGGGATGAGGTGGATAAGTTTGAGTTTAATTTTATATTTTATTAATTAAAGATATAATTCATCTCGGGATAAATTATGCACTAGACTTAATATTATTTTTTAGCTCATCATCCTAAAATTATAATTTCAAAATAACTTTATCCGCAAACCAAACGATATTTCCTAATATTACTATGTTACATACAGGGGCGGCTTAAGCATTTAAGTGGCCTAAGGCCAAAATCGAACGGAGACCTTAATTTTTAAAATGTTTTTTAAATAAAGTCTATTTTAAAAATTTTATAATCCTTAATAATATAATCAATGCATTAGTCTTTGTTGAAACATAATACTCTAGATATATCAAACTTTTTTAATAATTCTTTCTTTTTATATAAAAAAATATTTTTTTTCATCAAATAAAATTATTAATTTTCTCAAAAAATATATATATAATCTATCATTGTTAAAAAATGAGGTCTCTCAAATTTTGAGGCCTAAGGAGGTCGCCTTTTTTGTAATGAAGTCGAGTCGCCCCTGGTTACATATCAATTTGAGCCTATGTACGTTATTAAGACTCTGTAAAAATATCAATCAATGCATGTTAGATTCTTCTAAACTAATTTATTTTTGGAGATTCTAACAATGACGTAGTTGTTCGCAACAAATTTTCGTTCATGAAAAATAAATTTTAACCACAAACAAAAATATGAAGAAATAAGAATTTTTTATTGATAAACGATTGTGGTTACAAATTTGTTCCTCTCTTGATTCTTCTATCTTGATTTCTCCGTAATTCTAGGGCCGTTAGTGGCTTATTCTCGAACATAGGATGATCTCTTTATGAATATCTCATGATTTTGTGGGATATTGGAGATCTTTTTACGAATACCCATCAGCTTATGGGATATTCAAGATGCATGTTTCAGGGAACATGTTACCCTTTAAATAGGCGAAATTTAGGGTAAAGTAGCCTTCTAGAACTCTAACAGAATTTGGATTCTTATTGAAGAGTCCTTAGATGTCTACAAATGTCCCCTACTTCAAAACTTGTCGAAGTGGAGATTTGATGATGAGTCTTGAAGTACCAATAGAGCATCCATCTTTATGCGGTGGCTATAGATTTGCAAATCTAATTTATGAGAGAAGAGATGAAGAGTAGATTTGGCCTCACTGGGCGTGTCAATTTGTTTTCAACATAATTTAATTCATGAAAAATAAACTTCAACAACAAATAAAAATATAAAGAAACAACATTTTTATTGATAAACGATGGGGGTACAAATCTGTTCCTCCCTTTCTTCTCTCATGATTTTCTCCGTAATTTGAGGGCCATCAGTAGCATATTTCTCGAATGTATTAAGATTTGGATATGAATTTCTCCGTAATTCGAGGGTTGTTAGTAACATATTTCTCGAACGTAGGAACATTTGGATTTGATCTCCATGAAAGGAGATTTGTCTTCTTGATGTATTTGATTATCAAGAAGAGAGGGTTTTGATCTTTATGAATATCCCATGAATTTATTGGGACTTTTCAGATCTTTGATCTCTTTGTAAATATCAGGTGAATTTATGGGATACTGGAGATGCCGATCTTTATACGAACACCCATCAGCTTATGGGATATTCATATTCAAGATGCCTGTTTCAGGGAATATGTTACCCATTAAATAAGCGAAATTTAGGGTAAAGTAGCCTTCTAAAACTCTAACGGAATTTGGATTCTTATTGAAGAGTCCGCAAATTTTAGATGTCTACAGTAGTATCAAAAGTGAAGAGTCCGCACAATTAAGACTCCAGCTATATATGTCATATATTGACCACGATTGTGCTAATATTGAACCACGATACCTGAATTTGATAAAAACTTATTCAAATGAATATTTATATTCAACGAATTATGTTAATTGTAATTAATTAAAAATTAATATTTTCAATAATCTTATTCCCCAAAGTTCCTCATGACTATCAAATCTCTAACTTATCTCATGAGTTGCTGTGGCTTCTTTCTCTCTTTTTCAATTTATGCGTCTCAAAAATTTTCTCTCTTTTTCAATTTATCTGTCTCAAAATTTAGCTCAACAAGCTATTAATATTGCTTTAGATCCATCCACTCATAAACGATTTATGTAAATCTATATCTCCTACCACATTAATTCTCCCAAGTTGCTTAACTTTTTTTTTTTTTTTTTCAGTTTTGTTATGTTGCATGATTCATGCACCATTTTATTCAAGTAACTAATTACTTGATTCTCATTAGATATATAAAACATATACTTTTTATACATAACATAAATCATGCCATAAAGGCATATAACCGTGAAAATAAAGTTGAGAAAGAGATAAGGGTAGCCTAGCTTTTATTAATTTCAAGAACACACCTCTTACCTCATACTAGCCTCAAACATAGCAACAAGTTATTTTTCTGGCGAAAATTATCTCTTACGTACATACAATAAAATAGAAAAAGATGATATTTTCAAATTTTCTTTTTGAGTGTAAAAAAAAATTCTTATAAAAAAATGTAAAACTAAAAATAAATTTGTAAAAAGCTACAAAATCAAATTTTCCGTTTTTCTCAATGTTAATTCCTTCCTAAAAATGAAGGAAAGAATTAATGTGTAAAGTTGATCATCCAAAAAAGATAACGTAAGATACAATCCTTAAAACTATCACTCTTATTAAGTGGCTTTAAAAGGTTCACAATTCAACCACACAACCTAAGATTTAATTATTTTGGTAGCCCTCTCTCATCATCTTGCATTGCTTCTAAGGTTTTTAAATGTGATACACGCATTTAAAATCTTTTACTACTACATATATTTCAAAATGCATGGAAGCAACTTCTAAACAAATAATATATACCCATCCAATTCAATTTAATTTCTTTGAAGAGTTTAAAGATATGGGTGCAGGAGACAAATCTTGTAAAACCATCAAAGGTACGTGAGTTAAACATGTATGATTGATTAATTATATATACGGTTCCTTTTTCGTTATACACTGAAATTATTAATCTTTTAATTTGAACTTGAGTCTTGAGATAACTAGTCTCAATTTGAACTTCCATTTGTTAAAGGACAATCATATGTATGGTTCATTTTTCGTTATACGTTGATTATTAGTCTTTTCATTTGAACTTGAAGTAACAAGTCTGAATTTGAACTTCCATTTATTAAAGGACAATCATATATACGGTTCATTTTTAGTTGTATGTTGAAATTATTAGTCTTTTTCATTTGAACTTGAAATCACTAGTCTTAATTTGAATTTCCATTTATTAAAGGAGCTTCTTGAAAAAGTTTAATTTTGTTTGTCTGAAATTGAGGAATTAATGATTAGATTATTTTTTTTGGAAAATAAATATTGATTGTTAGGTTATCTACCTATAGTCTATGTATTTACTTATTTGTTTGTTTGTCTGTTTAGATTTTAGAAACTATTTTTTATTTATTTTTATTAATTATATTTTAATATACTAATTAGTTTTGAAATTACATAGTATACGGGATATACATTAATTATTTCAAAATAGGAGATGTATATCGGAAATGAGTCATATTACTGAGGTGTTTAGTATAGTTAATTACTATTTTCAACTTAGGACGTTCAGTAAATCTCTAACATTAGAAATAGTTTACTATCATTTCTTTAAGTGACTACTAGATCTCTTTGTTCCTCTTTATGCATGCGACTATTACTACTATTTTAGTGAGCGAAAAGAATCTTTTCTTTACCACATTCTTTTGTATATTTTTTAAATATTTTTAATGATTTAATTATTGCAATCATTATACGTTTTGCCTTTAACATTGCCCCTCCCTCAAGGTTTCCATCCGTTTCAACAATTATATATATATATATATATATATATATATATATATATATATATATATATATATATAGCTTCTACATATGTAAATTTTGTTTTCAGGGAAAAACGTGATGAGAGAGTCACGAAGCAGCCTCAATGTCAATGAAGAGTACCAAGGGGCATTAAGGACAAAATCATATGGTGATTTCTTCATGAAAGCTCATGACCTACTTGTAAATAATAATAACAATAATCACCCATTATCTCCCAATTCTCAATATACATTATTCTCAGATATCCTTCTTGAACCAGGGCAAGAAACCATAACAAACATTCTTGAATCAACTAATATATTTCCAAGAAAATATAAACTCAAAACCTTTCTTTCCAATTACTTCAATGTTAGTGCAAAAGCGTCAAAATTTTGTAAACACCTTCTCAAAACCATCAACCAAGTCCAATCTGACTATAATTTCATCGAACAAGTCCTCGAATCGATCGATGACAATTCATCTTCTCAGCAATTTGGACACCTAGTGTTAGAACTAAGATCCTATATTAGTCACAACAACCCTTTCTCCGACCTCAAGAAACAAGACTACTTCACGCGAATCAACTATGAATATTCGTTGATTTTGCAACATTTGAGTTCAAAGAGGAAAAAAGTGGCTAGGAAAATTAAATTGATCAAATGTGTAAATAAGGCATCAGGGGTATTTGTGACAACAGCATGTGGACTAGTAGCTCTTGCAGCCGTGGTACTAGCAGCACATACGCTAGCTGCACTAATAATGGGACCAGCAATTTTGACCATGATACCCTTAAAGCCGTCGAAAATTAATAAATTCACGAATCGTCCTGGATTCTTGAAATGTGGATTTCTGACCAAAATTGGAGCGCAACTTGATGTTGCAGCAAAGGGTACCTACATTTTGAACAGGGATTTCGATACAATAAGTAGGCTCGTGGATCGATTGCACGAGGAAATTGAACATAACAAGGCGATGATAAAGTTGTGTTTGGATAGAAGCGAAGATAGCATCTCATTGCAAGTGTTGAAGGAGATGAAGAAGAGAAATGTTGGATTTAGGAAACAAGGGGAGGAGCTTGAAGAACATGTTTATTTGTGTCTTTTAACTATTAACAGAGCTAGAGCTTTGATGATTAAGGAAATTGATAAATCCAGTGGGTGAAAACTCAATAGTGATAGCCAAGATTAGACTTGTATATATAATATATATATATATATGTGTGTTTTGATTTGTAAATGTTAGTCTCCATACATGTACTTATTGAATTAAAATTGAGATCATTGTTTTAATCTAATGACGACTGTCCCGTGACTGTGAGAGTTCGATGGAGAGTATCAATTTCTCAGGTTATCAGGTGAGCAATTAATTTAATTAATCATATAATATTATTGCTTTTTTGTTACTAGAGTCATCAATATGGAGTTGGTCAATTGAGTCAGGCTTGAGTACTAGTTCTTTATCTTTGATAGGATTGGGCGAAAGATTTTAGAATTTATTTAAGATGGAACACTATAGCCCGATCCACATAATATTTCTAATCGTTTGAGACAACGTCCAATCCAAATAAATAACAAAATCGCAAATCTCAATTTTCAAATTCAAAGCGTTGAAGTTTTTTAATGGTTGTTTATGAAGTTTTTCACGGCTTGAAAATGTTCTAGATACTCAATTTTCAAACAGTCAAATGTTTATAATAGGCCTTTGAAGAAGCTTTTGCTTTCGAGTTTTGACTTGACCTATATATACATTTATTATTTGTCAATTTCTTCCGCTAGATGAAAAAATGGCATAAATGTACCAATGGGAGATAAAATTGGGTAAACTACATAAATGACAGTTTAGTTTTTTTTTTCTCCATAAGAAAATTCCTACAAAAGCTAGCATGTCTATATATACATACATACATACATATATATATATGATTACTTATTTATTTCTTTATATCTTAAATTTTTCTAAACAATTTCATACTTATTTATCTTTCAACTTCTATCTTATTCTCTTTTTATTTTACTTTAATTTTTACTTTTGTTCTTTTTTCTTTTTCTTTTTTTAGTTCTTTCTCAATCAATATTTTTTTTCTTTTCTCCTCTCAACTTATATTTTGTATCCGGTTTTTTCTCTTTTTTATTTTTCTTTGATTTTTATTTTTTCTCTTTTTTATTTCTTTTTTCTCAATCTTTATATTTTTTTCTTTTCTCCTCTCAACGTCTATAGTTTATTTTTTTCTCCCCTCAACTTCTATATTTTCTTTCTTTTTCTTTTTTATTTTAGTTGATTTTTATTTTTTATTTTTAAATACTTTTCTTTATTTTCTTCTTTTTCTGCAACTTTTATTTTTTTTCTTTAGTTTCTTCCAAAAAATAAGTTACACCCCATGGGTAAGACTTGACACTATTGTTTTATCCCTTTTTGATTTTAAGGGTTGAAAAATATTTGGTTTCAACTATTTAAATTATTTCAAAACTTTAAAGAAAATTTTGAAACAATTTAATTAATTGCATAATCGCCACTTAATTTATTTGAAAAGAAATTAGGAAAACTTTTTAAAATAAAATCCTAAGTCTCAAACTAGAAAAAGACTTAGACTTTTATGAAAATCTTTGGTAAAAGATTCTTATTAACATTTTAGGAGGATTTTTAAAGCACCTAAAGTGTCCGCTAACTTGTGGTTATTCGGACTATTTGCAAACCACTTTGACTAACTTTGGAAAAAGAGAAGTTGATTTTTGAAAGAAAGTGATTTAGGAGAAAACTTGTATAAAATTATTTTTTGACGACTTAGTAGGAAATTTAACCAAGTCTAAAAAAATAAATAACAAATAAGCATAGAAAGGGGGTAGGGAAAACATTACGAGATTTAGGCTTTTAGGCCCAAACTCACTTGCTCTTGTCTTAGACTATTCATTTGGGCCTTTGGCCCATCTTTACCTATCCTAATCTACATATTGGGCTTTTGGTCCATAACTTTTTTGTAATACCCCGTACCTTTTCTAGCTAAAATTCGTCCCTAGAATGTTAAGGGATAGCTTCCAAAATAAAGAATAATTATTTCATGTGAAATTTTCCAGATTTAGACCTCCCATTGTGTGAAAAATTTAATAAGCTTTCCAATGATATAAGATTCGCCTAAATCCGACACTCGGTGAAAGGGTTATGGCATTTTAAGTTGACAATGAGCCACCTGGGCACTTAGCGCATCGCGGAGAAGGCGAAATTTGCAATTGTAAAATTTTAGTGGCCCTCTGTCATAGCCCCGCATTGCGGAGAAGCCCATTTTACCTTGTCCTATTCTAGTGAGATTCCGCGATTATGGCGCGTCGCACCAAGGGCTAAAATGGCAATCCAAGGGGCACCGCGATTGTGGCGCGTCGCGGTGAATGCCTAGTTCCCTCTTATCCTTTTCTAGAGAGCCACCGCGATAGTGCCGTGTTGCGGTGGTGATCTTGGGTGTATTTATATGCCTAAACATCATAGCTTACCCATATTTTAGCTAAGTTTGGAGAACAAAGTGCCTAGTTTCTTATATTTTTACGTTACTTCTGTGTAATTGAGCTAACCGGTGTGATTAGCATGATTTCAAGTATTAATGAGGTAGATGGAGACATCATGAGACTATGTAATGCGGATGGCATATGACACAAGAGAAAAGTAGCTTGTTGGACCAAATGTGGCGCCTAGAAACTATGTCCAAGACTAATTTGTTATTTATAATTAGTTCAGGGACTTAGAAGGTAAATATGAGAGAAAACATTATTAAAAAGACTTGATGCTAAATTTTTTATCATAATTCATTATTCTGTATTATTTTGAGAGGGGAGAGAGGCATCTTACTACTAGAGGAGTAACGCAACTTCATCTTCTCCACCAAGATTGTGTTCACTTTTTGGTATGATAAATATTGCTATTGTGATTTCCATTTTATTCATTAGTAGCTAAGTTTGAGGGATGGCCTTGGCTCAGCGGTAAGCTTGCTTACCGTGGTGTGCCAGGGTCGGGGGTTCGAAACGCCCCTCCAGCGAAGCTAGGGTGAGGGTGCGTAGGTCAGGCCCGGAGTGGTCCCCCCCTCCCCGACATCTACGGAGTAGGTATGAATCGGGTCGTCCCCAGTAGCTAAGTTTATTAGTTAGGGTTATGGAAGCCTTGTAACATAAAATCTATTACTTTGAGTTTTTGAATTCATCATGTATTGATCTGCTTATATCATACTCTCTTCGTTTATCTTGAATTCTTTTGGTTGCAAACAAAGAGGATGTGCCTTAAAACTTAACTTGTTCGATAGAAAGGTTGAGGTTTGAAAAAGAGAGTATTGAAGAGAAAATAGGATTTCCAACCCCTATTTCATATGTTCATGCCTTAACAGGATTAATTACTTGGAGATTTCATATTGTTTTTGTAAACACTTTTGATTCGAGAGAACTAAAATGAATTAGCCCTTGATGGTTGAGAAACACTAGGATTATGTTATTAAATACAATACGTTCCTCTGTAAGCATGATACATGTATGAATTTGTAAAGCCCATAGTTAGAAAGTATTGAAAACTACAAGGTGGACATAACCCTAGCTTGTTGTTTCTCTGAAGTCGAATACCGCTACACATATCTCATCTTGTTAAACTGAAACTATTAATTTGTGAACTGAATCAAATTCCCCCTTTTTATTTTATGGAAACGAATGATTAAAAGTCAACTAATCTGCATACAACTTAATTAGCACCATATTCCCTGTGGGATTCGACTCCAACCTAGTTGAGTTATATATTTGACAACGATCGCTTACTCTCGCGTAAGAGAGGTGTAATTTGGGCGTATTAAATTTTGGCACCGTTTTCGAGGAATACGATTGTCAATTGAGTTTATGTATGTTAATTGACTATTAGTCAAGTTTCATTATTTTACATTTATTTATTGTTTTTGTTTGTTACAGGCTCATTGTTGTTTATGCCATGAACCATAAGTTCAGAAGAACCATTATTACCTTTCAATCCTGAACCTCATCTCATTGAAAGAATGGCTAACCAACAGGAAGCTGATAGATTAGCCACTTTGGCTAATGCTCAATTAAATTAATAGAATACAGATAACCCAGGTCAGGTACCTAATCTAGATAAAGAGGACCTGGGAGATGATGATTTAATTAACAAGACATGCAGAGAGAGTAGTTGCATCTGTAAATTAAAATCGTTCATTCAGAGAAAGACTAGACTGCCAAGCTGTGCAGTTTGATATTGACAACAATGAGGAAGATTTAGATGGAACTGGAGCTACAGGGGAAATCATACTACCACTACTAGCTCCTGGGGTGAAATTCAACATCACCAGTACTATGATCCAGCTATTAAATTTGAAAGGACTCTTTGGTAGATTACCTGGTGATGATCCAAATCTATATTTAGTGAATATCATTAGTATTTGTAAGTCATTTGATAATCTTGGAGTGGGACAAAATGCTATTCATTTAAAATTGTTCCCACTGTCTCTGTCTACAAAGGCAATTATGTAGTTGAATGAGCTGACTCCTGATTCTATAACAAACTGGAGGCAATTGAAAGAATCTTTCCTAGAAAGGTTCTTTCCACCCTCCAGAATGTTACACTTAAGGGATGAGATCAGCAACTTTAGGCAATTGGCTAATGAAGTTTTGCGTGAGACTTGGGCGAGGTTTAAAATGAAGTTGACTCAATTCCCAAACCATAAGATGACTGATAAACACTTGATGGAAATATTCTACAGAGCTTTGAACTCACTTACAAAGACAATAGTGGATAATGCTGCAGGAGGAGCTTTTATGGAGCTAACCTTTATTGAGGCTGCGGACATGTTAGAAAGAATGAATAAGACAAGTAGAGCTTGGCATACCAAAGATTCTGTGGTAGCAAGCAATACAGGGTCTAGTGTAATATCAGTAAAGCAGTGTAGGAAAGAAGAAAATGTGATCAAGATATGGTTCACATAAAAACCCAGATGGATCTGCTCACGAAACATTTGCTATCAAGGAATGTAGAAAGGGTAAAAGTTGTGGGGTCCATGGTGAGGGAGCTGAATTAAACATCGAGGAAGAGGCTAACTACTTACATAACCAGGGGGTTTTCGGATTGGTGGTCAAGGAAACCAAGGTTGGAACCATCAAGGAGATTGAAAGAATAAAAGTGACAGGAGTGGACTGTATGTACCTCCTGGAAGCTATGATAATGCTTCCACCAGTTCAGGCAAAATGTCCATGGAGGACATGATGGAGAAACTATTAAAGGAAGTTGAGGCGACTAATTCTACGGTGACTACTATGAAGAGTGACAAATCTTCCATAAGTCAACTAGTAAATTTGCACTCAATCACTATTAAACAACTGGAGCAGCAGATAAACCAATTATCCTCAGCATTTAACCAAAGACAGAATAGGACTCTACCTAGTAATATAGTTCAGAATTTGAGGACTGATGGATCGTGTATGGCTATTACCACTAGGAGCGGTAAGATATTATCTAGTCCAGGATTGGGAGCTTCCTCTCATACTGATGCGATCGAAATAGATTGGGAGATGGTTGATGAATCTTTAGTAGTGCCTGTGATGTTGGAAAGTTTGGAAAAGAAGAGTGCAGAAGTGGAACAACCACCTAAGCCAAACTATGTTAGTGAAGTGGAGCAAGGCATAAGAAAAGAGGTAAAAGTTGCTCTAGTTGAAATCCCAAGCCCTCCCCCCCCCCCCATTTTTACAATGATTAAATAAGAAAGAAGATGAAGGTAAATTTAATAAATTCATGGCTATATTGAAGCAATGGACAGTGAACGTGCCTTTAGTTGAAGCACTTGAGCAGATGCTAGGATATACTAAATTTATGAAAGATCTTGTGATGAAGAAAAGAATGGTAAGCTACGAACCGGTGGATAATCTCTATCATTGTAGTGCTAATTCAACAAGGTCATCGGTGTAGAAGAAGGCAGACCTAGGAGAATTCACCATCCTTTGTACGATTGGGTCTCTGGATTTTGCTAAGGCCTTATGTAATCTGGGAGCTAACATTAATCTGATATCGCTAGCTGTTTATAAAAAGTTTGGTTTGGGAGACCCTACACCTATAAATATGTGACTTGTAATGGCAGATAGATCGGTGAAAAAGCTGGTTGGGATTCTACATAATGTACTTGTAAAGTTGGCCAATTTTATATTTCCTGTCGACTTTGTAATTCTTGATTGCGAAGTGGACTTTGAAGTACCCATAATTTTGGGTAGGCTATTCTTAGAAATCGGAAGAGTATTAGTTGACCTGGAGTTGAATAAGCTGAAATTTAGGCTCAACGAGAAAGAGGTTAGTTTTGAAGTATGTAAATCCATAAAACAACAAAAGGAGATGAGTGTCTTTTTAATTGTTGATATATTCTATGAAGATGAGTGGGATGTACCAGTTAAGGATAGACCTGCTGTGGAGACCATAGCTAGTTTGGTTGAACTTGCAAGCAAGGATGTGAGTGACTTCAAAGTGGCTGGACTTGGAATAAAGCATTTTCTTAATCCAACAAATGAGGTACAAATGGTATCATCGATATATCTTGATAAAGTCTGACTAGTCAAGATAATCTAGTCGTGCCGCGATGTTAAATCAGACGCGGCATGGGAAGCAACCTATGATTTTATTTTTATTTTATCATGTTAAATAAAAATACAAAAATAAGAGTCGAGCCATGACCAAAACTACGGCGCTTAGTAGGAGGCAACCCATCCTTCTAATTATTTTTAGTTATTTTTTGATTTAGTGTAGGTGTATGAAGTACTAAGGAGGTTATTGGTACCAAATTTGGTTTAGAATTAAGCCATCTTAGTGGTGGTAAGTTAGGAGTAATAGTGACAGTACAGGGAAGTTGGAGTGGTCAAATGTTAAGGCTCGAGTCATGACTCGTGTTAGAGTTGTGACCCAAATTTTGTTAATCCACCCCCTAAAGTTTTGTGGTGCGATTTTATTTTTTGATTTTCAAGGAGGTCTGTGGTGGTAGTGTAGGGATCGGGCTGATAGGCCCGATCCCGGAGCCCACCACTGACCTCGATGAGAGTGCGGGGGCGAAGCCCCTGCAGTACGGACCTTTCTCAATGCTTTATATGAAGAATGGGGTGCATGGCATCAATTTTAAGTGTACTATAGGGTGTGTGGTGTCCAAGTTTATATAGGCCATGGCAAAGGTGTCACCAAAGACATAGTCTAAGCCTACTTCCTTAAGTAGGCATTACCATGTGCGGTGCACACCTTAACTTGTGCAACACTTTATGCAGCGCACACCTTAATGTTGGCAATAGCTTATGCGTCGCATACCCAACCACACACCCTCATTGTTTCACTTGTGCAATACCTTGGGCGGTGCACACTTAAACATGTGCGATAACATATGCGCCGCACACTTACCTTTGTGTAATAACATGTGCGTCACACACCATACCGCATAGGCTCACTATTTTACGTGTGCGATGACCAATGCGGCGCACACTTAAACTTGTGTGATAACTTGTGCGCCGCACACCCTTCCAATTTCAACATATATCCGTCTTTGAGTTGGGTCAACCCGACCCAGATTTTATTCTTTCAATAGACTCCACACCTTAAATGCCCAAATTCATCCTTATTTCACCCCCAAGCCATATAAGATTTCTCCCTCACCATTCTCTTTGTCCTTCAATATTACTCTTTGCTTAACAATCTTAAGAATTTCCCCCTTCCTTCCTTAATCTTCTATCTTCAAGGTAAGTTTTACTTTATTAACCTTTTGTTATTGTGACCTTTTTTTATAGTTAATTGATTTCTTGAGGATTATGAATTAAATTCTTGCCATGTCTATATCAAAGAAGGATTTTGAACATCTTGGAAAGATAAGCACCATTGTTGTAGTACTTGAGCTTGTACATGTGAGTGAATTGTTCAACACCAACATTAGTTTCCATATTATTGTGTTGAACATAATAATGAGAAAATCATATGAAAGTAATGGTGTTCTGTATATCTTTATATGATTAAAGTTGTAGAGCATGATTTTGTTCAAAAAGTACTTCATTGAAATAGAATTAGGGAAATTGAAGTTAGTGAATTATATTGCAACTAATGTTGGTGCACCATATCAAAGTTTATGTCGACGAAGACTGAGTACCCGACAATAACACTTGATTGATTTATTCTAACAAATTAAGTGTGGGGTGGTGACTTCACCACCTTCATATTAATTGTAGTTAGTTTCATTATGTGTGGCTGACATGGGTGATGTGATGAATACCTGAAAAATAGCTTCGATGATGGTTTCCATATAGGTAGCATGACTCCTAATGTGGATGAAGAGTACTACTAGCTAAGTACTTTAGCTTGTTATTTGCACTGGGGATAGTTCCTAGATTAAGTGTGGGGTGGCTGGTTACTTTGCTTCTTGTTTTGTAAGAATTAGTACCTTTTTCTTAGTATACTTTTGTGATATGATTAGTTATTTTGTTTATTTTGGTTCTTGTTAGATGTTTGTTTGATTTAGGCATAGTTAGGTGCTTTTCTCGATGATGGATGGATAGCGACCGTCTTAAGAGAAAATTAGTCATTTATTGTATGTAAATATTTTTGTGGATCACATGGCATTATAGCATGAGTATGTGATGGATCATTATGTTTGAAACACCTAGGCTCTAGTTGTGACTCTTGTTGTGATTGTTGGTTTTAGTTGAATCCATTTAATTGTTGGGTTGAGAATCTATAATGCTCCTAATTGAGTTGACCATGTGCCATGAGTGTGTAAGACTGTTATATATTCCTTATTGCAACTGATGTTAGAACTTGCCTGGTGTGAGTGCAAAGAGAAATAAAGATTGTGAGTTTAGGAAATGATTTAGGCATTTCTTTGACAGTCATTGTTCATGCCTTCTTTTGACCTATCTTTGCACATTATCTTAGCTAGCCCATTAAGCCTTTAGCTTGTTATTTTGCTAGCCTCATATGTAGCCTAACCCATTCTTTAATAGACCGTAATTTGATCCAAAAGCTCCTAAGCGCTTTAATGTAAAATTAATTTGAGTTAGGAGTTTGACAATAAGAGGAAAAAGTTGAAATTGATGCCCCAAAGTCTAGTCATTGGCGTGTGAAATTGATGTGGTTGGGAGTAGCGAAAATTGTTGAAAAAGTTCCAAATTTTATCCCGGACATATTACAATGAACCTGTTTTGGCCCTGGTCCTTGTTGGACATTATACACCTTAACTAAGCCAAATCGCTTAAGTTGAGAATGGCTATCATACGAGTGCGTAATGTAAAAAATTGGTGAAAAAAAATATTTGAAAGGGTTGCTACTCCCACCATAGTGTTGTTAATTGAGTTTAATGGGATGGGGTGAAAACAAAAGATATGGATAGATGAAAGTGGTGTAAATTGGTTGTTAGAAATTGGTCTTAGTTGTATAATGTAGTGTATTAAAGCGCTTAGGGAAGATAGTCACTATTTCTAGTCAAAATAGTTTCTACCCATCCTTTAGCCTGCATTACAACCCGTAAAAGACCTATTTGATCCTAATCTTAGCATTCTGATATTAGTGGATCATTACACTAAGGGAAAGCATATGGTAATCAGTTGTAATTTGAGAAGTCTTTGTGAGAGTGAGTGCAACTTGATTCTTATATCCATATTGTTAGAAATTACATGATTGTGAATGATTATGGCTAACTTTCTTGTTGAAAGCACATGGTTGATGAAGGTTGGGTAATTTATATGATTTCTTTGCTTAAACGGTATGCATGAATTTGCCAACTAAATGAGTCTATTCTTGAGAGTAGGCCATCTCTAGTAATGATTCATGAATATACTTCTTGTTCATAATTGTTGTGAGAGCCTATTTGAGCATCTTGTTTTTCCTTCGTGGGTGTTAAGACTTGTGTAGTGTAAATAAATGGATGAGTTGTTCGAGGACGAACAAAGCTTTAAGTGTGGGGTGGTGATCTTGGGTGTATTTATACGCCTAAGCATCATAGCTTACCCATATTTTAGCTAAGTTTGGAGAACAAAGTGCCTAGTTTCTTATGTTTTTACTCTACTTCTATGTAATCGAGCTAACCGATGTGATTAGCATAATTTCAGGTATTAATGAGGTAGATGGAGACATAATGGTACTATGGAATACGATGGCGTATGAAACAAGAGAAAAGTAGCTTGTTGGACCAAATGTGGCACCTAAAAACTATGTCCAACACTAATTTGTCATTTATAATTAGTTCAGGGACTTAGAAGGAAAATATGAGAGAAAAGATTATTAAAAAGACTTGATGCTAAATTTTTATCATAATTCATTATTCTGTATTATTTTGAGAGAGGAGAGGGGCGGCTTACTCCTAGGGGAGTAACTCAACTTCATCTTTTCCACCAAGATTGTGTTCACTTTTTGGTATGATGAATATTTCTATTATGATTTTTATTTTATTCATGAGTAACTAAGTTTATTAGTTAGGGTTATGAAAGTCTTGTAACATACAATCTATTACTTTGGGTTTTAGAATTCATCATGTATTGATCTGCTTATATAATACTTTCTTCGTTTATCTTGAATTCTCTTGGTTGCAAACATAGAGGATGTGCCTTAAAACTCAACTTGTTCGATAGAAAGGTTGAGGTTCGAAAAAGAGAGTAGTGAAGAGAAAATAGGATTTCCAACCCCTATTTCATATGTTAATGCCTTGACAGGATTAACTACTTGGAGATTTCATATTGTCTTTGTAAACACTTTTGATTTGAGAGAACTAAAGTGAATTAGTCCTTGATGGTTGAGAAATACTAGGATTATGTTATTAAATACAATACGTTCCTCTGTAAGCATGATACATGTATGAATTCGTAAAGCCCATAGTTAGAAAGTATTGAAAACTACAAGGTGGACATAACCCTAGCTTGCTATTTCTCTGAAGTCGAATATCACTACACATATCACATCTTGTTAAACTAAAACCATTAGTTTGTGAATTGAATTAAATTCCCCCTTTTTGTTTTATGGAAATGAATTATTAAAAGTCAACTAATCTGCATACAACTTAATTAGCACCATATTCCCTGTGGGATTCGATCCCAACCTAGTTGGGTCATATATTTGACAACGACCACTTACTCTCTCGTATGAGAGGTGTAATTTGGGCGTATCAGGTGGCCCAGTAAATTGGGATTTTCGGTCGATTTCTTGTTCTGATTTAAAGTTTAATAGAGGCATTTTGGTCAATCTCTAGGACCCCAATCCATCCAAAACACATCATTAAGCATATACCAAAGCACTTTATGCTTATTTCATCACTTTTCTCTCAAAAGAAAATCCTAGATCATCAAAGCTCCTTCTCCGAGAAACTCAATTCTTCCATTAATTCTCCAAGGAAATTCAAGATTAAGGATTTCCAATATAAGAACTCTAAGAATTCATCTTTAAAGCATCAATAGAGATCCAAGATTCAAGTTTTAACATCTAGTTCATCAATTGAGGTATGTAGGGTTATAATCAAGGATACTCCTTTCATCTTTGGGCCCAAAACTTATTTTAATTACGAATTTACTGAATTTTATGTGATTTCCCATGAAATTAAAGTTAGGGTTTGTACCCATTCATTTTATTTACAAGATTATGAGATTTCCAATGATTTAGAAGTTAAATTACATGATTATGTTCATATTTTCATACATATTGCAGAAATTTCCAGATTTTGAATTGAATTATCAATGTTTCCATTATCAAGCATAAACATTTTGATGTTTTAACGTGAAATTGATACATGGGTCATTAAGCCCTAATTAAAGATTGTTATTTCAAGAATTGTTGTGCTATAAGCACCCTATGACTAGATTCCCTTCAGCATATTGATAAAGATTTGACCTTTTGGTCTCGGAATAGATATAAAATCTACTTTACAGATTCAGATTATAGATTTAGCTTTACAGATATACAGTTGGGTTTCATTATAAACCATTAGATTATTTTAAAAGTGGATTTCCATCAGAATGAACATATAGATTTAATGGGAGTAGTATTTAGCACCGAAATGGGTACGTTACCATGGTTTCATGCCCCAAAACTACGTGCCAACGTAGGATTTAAATTGTTCCCACTTCTAAGTGGATGATATATATGTGATCATTTAGATAGGTTATACTCCTTAGCAAGAGTATGACTCTTGTCCCCAACATGAGGATTCCTCCTTAGGGGGACAAGAACGTTGGACTCCATGAATGCTCACATGGTTTATGTCAGTTAGAAGAACTTCCATACTAGTAAAGAAAAGTTTTGAAAGAATTCTCTTCAGATAAAGTAATGAGTTTTTAGATTTCACTTAGTCAATATGATTTGAGAATAAAAACAAAATACAAATTTCAGAACTAAGTGTAATGGCTCACAAGATTTATATTATGTGCTTTACTATTCATGATTTATGATCTTTAGATTTCAGATTACTTAAGCCTATGCGAGTCATTTACATTTAGCATGCATGATTTTATAAATTGTGATGATTTGTCTTACTTATTGCATTCACCCCCATAAACTCAGTACATCATCAAAGTACTGATCCACATATATATCTATGTGCTATATTTTCTCATAATGTAGGTTCAGGTGCTCAGCCTCAGCAACAAGAGTAATTTTCGAGCATCTCATCTACATCCCTGCAGTTGGTGAGTCCTCTTAGTTCGAGGACTTAGCTATTCGGATTTCCAGTTTATTAGTAGATGTTTCATTATTCATTTCAGACAGTTTGAGTAAACTGGGGACCTATCCTAGTGACTCTCTAGATTCAGTCAGTAGAGGCTTGTCAGACTACTAGATTCAGTTTTAGACTTTTGATTCAGTATTCAGATTTTTCAGTATTGTTTTACCAAGACTTGTGAGATTAGTATGTTTCAGATAAGATTTTTGCATTTATTATGTTTTCATATTCATATTTCCCCTATGTTTAGATTCATATTTAGTAGAAAAGCAGCCAGGATTAGCTCAAGACTACTTGTAGTTCGGAGCACCGTGTGGCGTCTCGAATCAAATTTTGGGGCATTACACTTTTCTAAACTATTTTTTTGGACCTTTGGGGCCCAAAATCTACTTCACCTGTATTAGATTACAGCTTTGGCTTCGAGGCCCCAAATAAATGACTAAATAAAAATAAGGCAATAATAAAAATTAAGACTTTGCAAGTCTCTTAGCGACCTCTTCAATGGGTTTTGACCCATTTTCCTTCTTCTTCCATCTTCTTGCACCTGCACACCATATAATTGACTTTGAACTTAAACTTTGGACTTGAATAAAAAAGGTAAGCCTCATTGGTCCAATTACAAAATGCAAGATGAGAGCAGTCCATTTGGACTCGAGACATTTTTTGTATGCAAAGAAAAGATAAAGAAATTAATATACGTTCAAGGCATAAAATGACATATTTCAAATCGAAAGAAAATATCAAGAACCAAATTTTGAATGACAATGATAAGGACACTTGCACATGTATAACAAGAATGACAGTCAACAGATATAATGCAAAGCAACGGCACCCACTTACATGCCTCGTGATTTATGTTCATATTAAGAATGAATAAAGGTGAAAGGAAGAAGGTCATATTCAATGAATTAATTCGAGAACAAACAACGTAAGCTTGCGAAAGTAAAGGAATAAAACAATAAGAAAAATACCTATGACTTCTAAAATTGAATAAATATAGACACTAATCCATATAATAAAATAAAATAAAGGCTAACCTTTCAAAAAGGGGAATCTTTAAATTCAATTAAGGTGACATCAACGAAGATTCATACATGTAAATTGCAACCAACATTTTAGAAAAAAACATGCAATGACCTATGGTTTATCTTTCTAATACATCTTTGATTCTCTTTTGATATTATCAATCAAAGAGAGTCACGAATCAATTCTTACACACACAAAGAGCACATATAACAATCCAAAAGGAGTAAGAAAATTAGAATAAAAGTTTAATATCTCTAAAAGTAAAATCGTTCAACAATCATACTATGCATGACTCGAATAAATCTAAATAATTCTATTTAGCCACAAAAGTCCAAACTTTCTCATCATTTTAGCAAAATAACATGCGAACAAAAGAGGAATAAATATCTTGGATGGAAAATAAAGCTAGCACTTCATCTCTTATATGAAGATTTTGAAATCTATTAAAATAATTAGTAAGCAAATGATAAATTTTTTACTTAACCAATTACTATTTTATTAAGATGAAACAAACAATAATAACTATTTTTCCAACACAAAATAAACAACTTTGGAAGCTAAAAACAAACATATCCGCCAACAATAAATTTAAACAAGGCATGAGTACGTCTTTTAAGCAAAGATCAAAACTTTATCAATAATAATCAAAGAATAAAGCCAAAAGGCAAAATAATTAATATTAACTATTCTTTATAACATAAAGGAAATAACTTTACATGCTAAAAACAAACATATCCACCAACAATAATTTTTAATAAGGCATGAGTACATTTTTAAAGTAATGATCATAACTTTATCCATAATAATCAAAGAATAAGGTCAAAAGGTAAAACAATCAATATTAACTATTCCTTTCAACATAAAGAAAACAACTTTACATGCTAAAAACAAACATATCCGCCAACAATGAATTTAAGGCATAAGTATGTCTTTTAAGCAAAAATCAAAACTTTATCCATGATAATCAAAGAATAAAGCCAAAGAGACACGTTCAATGATTGCTAGCTCATTTTTATATCATGAACGTGAAAATAACCATAATATTGATACCACAACGTCCTATGGCCTTCAAGTCCATCTACAACAAACAATCCCAACAAACACAATTACAACTACGAAATATGAAGAAGAAGGAGATGAAGAAGAAAACGATAATAAAACTAAAGAGAAAAAGGTGTGTTCACCTTTTTGGGGTAGCAAAATGGGACTTCAAGCTTTCTTTGGAGTCTTGATCACCACCGAAAAGTAATCTTTCAAAAATCCCGATTAGACTACCGCTTGAAAATTTTTACTAAAGAAAAGAAATTAAACTATTTGCTCAAAGTTTTTTCCACTCTTTGAGACTTTGAGACTTTTTACCAAAATAGTGGTAGTATTTATAGGAAAGGATGGAAATTCAATTCCTTTCATCCACCAATGTGGGAGAAAGAGTTTAGGGGTGTTTTAAAAATTTGAAATTGAGGAAAAGCTTTGTTGGAGGATAGGGTGAGGTGGAATTGTACAATTTAGTACAAATTTTAAATTTCAAATTTGAATTTCAAAAATGGAAAAAGAATAGGGTTGAGGTGGAATTATACAATCTAGTATAAGTTTTGAAATTCAAATTGAAAAAAGGACAAGGTTGAGGTAGAATTGTACTATCTAATACGAATTTTAAAATTCAAATTGGAAAAAGGACAAGGTTAAAGTGTAATTGTACTATCTAGCACAAATTTGAATGGGTAGATTGGCTTAGGCTATTTATTAAATAGCCAAAACTAAACTGAAATTAGTCAATCTCATTTAAATTTTTGTCAATTGAGAATCAATTAGTCAATTATATTACAAATATGACCCTAAATCATAATTTTAGTCAATTTTATTCAAATTAAAATCATATTAAAAATCAATTGGCTAATTGCATTGCAATTATGACCAAATTGATTTCAATTATGATCAAATTCAATACATTTTCTAAAATTTAAATAAGATCTCATACGAATTATTAACCGGTTTAACCCAAGCTTTTTGATTAGATAAAACCAAAAAAATATTTCTCCATGTAAATTTTATTTTGAGAACAAATTATACTTAAATCAAGATCTTACCCATTTAAATTATTTTTCAATATTAATCTCAATAATAGACCAATTTTTATAAAAAAAAAAATATTCATCTAAGCAATAAAATTTATACAATCTCATATATATAAATATGAAAATGTATAATCGTCACTTAAATGACTAAATTACCCCAAAATAAATATTTTAGAGCACATATATTCGGAGGAAATAAATATTTATATTTTATTAAAAATGTAAGAAACTCATGATTAAATTTAGTCATGGATAAAAAATAGGTGTCAACAACTACCATATTGTATCTTGATTTATAATATGTTCTATAAATTTTGTCTTAGAGGAAAGCCTTATGACTTTTAAACAACAAGTTATGTTTCATGGACAAGAGATGAAGCTATCACGTTGAGGCAAAACTTAGCTTAAGGATTTTCAAATAGTAAATTTTGCCCCACGGGCAAGAGTTGACACTGCCACGTTATGTCTTCATTTATGAAATATTTTATAACTCTTGCCTTAGAGGCACGACTTATCCTAAGAATTTTCAAACAAATTATGTATATTGGGAAAGAGTCAACACTAACACATTGTGTTTTTTAGTTATGAAATGCTCTATAACTCTTGTCTTATAGGCAAGACTTAGCCCAAGAACCATCAAACAACAAGTTGTACCCCATGGGCAAGAGTTGACACTACCACATTGTGTATTGATTTATGAGATGCTCTATAAGTCTTTCCTTAGAGGCAAGACTTAGACTAAGAGCTTTAAAGCAACAAGTTGTGCCCCATGGGCAAGAGTTGACATTATCATATAATGTTTTGATTTATGAGATATTATATAACTCTTGCCTTAGAGGCAAGACTTAACCCAAGGACTTTCAAACAATAAATTATGCCCTACAGAAAAAAAGTTGATACTACCACGTTATGTTTTCATTTATCTGTTGACACCTAATTTTTGCCCTCCATGACTAAATTTAATCCTGAGTTTCTTTAGTTTTTAATAAAATTAAAATATTTATTTCATTCGAATAAAAACTTTTCAAAATATTTTTGTACGTAATTATATCATTTTAAGTAGAGATTATATATTATCGTGTTCAATTATACGAGATTGTATAATTTGATTACATAAATATTATTCTATAGAATATCGGATTTTAATAATAATTAAAACCTTGATCTTAATATAATTTAGAATAAAATAATTTATTTGGATAAATATGTGTTTGATTTTATAAAATCAAAAATCTTGAAATTGAGCGAGGTATTAATTCGTATAGAATTTTAATTGAACTTAGTCAATTTATTTAATTCGGTCATAATTGAAATTAAATTAGCCACAATTGCAATGCAATTGACCAATCGATTTTCAATTTGGTCAAAAATTAAATAAATTGACCTACTCTTAAAGTGATTGGGGTTATTAATTAAATAACCCCAAGTGTACACACCCCTCAATCAAATTAGATACCCAATCTGTAATCTGCCCAGCTAGCCCAACAACAACAAATGACCCAGTCCATCCCACAACCAATATTCTCCTTCTCTCTTATCCGAGCAAATAAACAAAGACAATGTATAATCAACAACAATACGCACAACAGCAGAAACCCGATAAACCTCTCAACTCAACGACCAAAATCCATCCAAATTGACCCGAATCCATTAACCTGCGATCGAACCGACCTCAATCTGTTGCTCGCGTTCATCATGCGCCCCTACCCCATGAATCTGCACTAGAAAGCCTAGAAGCTTCCAAAAATTAATGCGTTGGCCCATCCAACGTTTGAATCTCAAGATTTTTGGGTTAAGTTGTACGATTTTCTTTTTTCTACTTCATCTCTTTCTTTATAATGATGTAATTACGGTATTGTTTATTTTCTGTAAGTAGCTGTTGATGGCTATTAAGGTCGTAGGATTAGCTTGTTATAGGTTGTTATTTTGTTGAATCGATAATTGTGTTGAGGTTTTCAATTCGAATGCTTTTGAATGATTTCACTATTTTGTGTTAATGGTGTTGATTATCTAGTTCATTATCATGATTTAACAATTTCCATGGTGAGAGTTTAGGTCTTAGTTGGTTTCTTTTGTTTACTATTCATTTCGATTTGGATTTTAATGGTTGAACGTCATAACTTTGTCTAGTTTGTTCTCAAAACCACTATAGCGTCAAACATCTTTATTCCTAGTACGTGATACTTGAATACTGCAGTTGATTTTCCATATGTTAGATGAACTTTCCCATTTAGGCTCGATATTTCGTTCTAAGTAGAGTATTGTCTTGGTTTATTTTATGTGTGCTTTCTTTTGAATTTTGTTTCCTATGTCAAGATTATTGGCGGTAATTTAATCGAATGCATTAGGTTGCCTTCTAACTCTCTCTACCTTTAAAGCTAAGGGAGATAGTGGATGTATGCTCGTGATGAGGTCGCCAGACTTATGAACCCCCAAGGGTCTTTTCTTTGACCCTCAAAAATTCATTTCGAGTCGATCAAAGAGAAAACAAGGGTAAGTTTTAGCATATTTCTCTTGAGGTTATAAGTTGTACCTCTCTCTGTGTGTTAACTATGAATAATGTTCCCATTAGATAAGATTGCTTGCATAGCGATATTGTAGAAAGTGTCCTGACTCCATTTGCCTTATTTCACTTCCTCGGGTGATTGTTGTGTGTATTATGGATATGTCAAAATTTTCCACCTTAGGCATGAGTTTTGATTTTGTCTTGCTGGTAATTTTGATGCATTCATCATTTTCCATGATTCCCCAAGGACCATCTCGATGACTAAAGATTCACTCTTGTGTGAGGATGAGGATGGCATGCCCTGCCAACTTTTTTTTTAGTTTATTTTGTTGGTTGTGCTTTTTCTTTTGATGTCAAAGCTTGGAATTTAGCTCTTGTTTTTCTCTCAAGTTTGATTCTAGTATGTGTCCTTATTAGAAAGGTACACGTAATAGTATTTTGTTGAACTATGGAATATTCGAGCATACCTTTTTGCGGGTAATATTTTGATTTTCATTGTTTTTGCATTTGTAGGAAGTATAACAATTGGTCAATTTTTTACTTCAGATATTATTGGGATAGTTCGCTATTCTCTGGAATAGACATAGTCATTTTTAGGTTGAATTAATTAAAATTTCAAGTCTAGAAAATGTCTCTTTCTGGATTCTAATTTTCTTTTATTGCCTTTGCATTTGGTATTTCGCTCATTGTCATGAATATTTGAGTACTTTCTGTTTCTTTTACACCTTATTTGAACGGATGCTTATTTCAAGGTTAACCAGGAGTATTAGAAGTGTGTCAATGATCTTGACTTTGCATTATTTTGTTGAAGGCTATCCTCATACATTAAAATATAGTACTCGATTAATCATAGATATAAAATGTCATTGATAACCTCTTGGATTATCCTTTCTAACCTTATGGCTACATTATACTACTTTTTTTCGATTCTTATGCATGAGATTATTTTCATGTTTTTCTTAGATTATTTTTAATTCTTTTTACAACAGATATTAATGCTTTGTATATTTTTCTTTGCATGAACCTGTTTGGGAGTCCAAATGGACTCTTTCCCCTCGCATTACGTAATGGGCCATTGAGGCCCACTCCTTTTTAAAAGACTTTTGAAAGAACCAAAAAAGCAACCTCACGGCGTATGAATGCAAGGATTAGAAAGAAGAAGAAATGAGTTAAAATCTGTGTTTGAAGTGGCAAAGAGACTCAAAAGTCTCATTTTTTTTATTTATATTCATTTATTGTTGTCTTTTTATTATTATTTATTTATTTTTCATTCATCCATTTGGGTCTCGAAGCCAAACTTGTAAATTTAATACAAGTGAAGCAAGTTTTGGGCCTACAGACTTGAAAAAATAGTTTAGGACAGGTTACGGGTCAAGGCCTGACATTGAGATTAGGACAGGTGCAAGTGGGTCAAAAGCCTAATTAGATTAGGACAGGGTCTATTGATTTGGGCTCAATGACCTAAGTCTTTTATTTTCTCCCCTTCCCTTTTTACATGCTTTGTTATTAGTTTGTTTAGACTTAGTTAAAATCCTTACTAAGTCGTCCAAATCTATTTTACACATGTCTTTTCCTAAAATCAATCACTTTTCAATAATCAATCTTTTTGAAGTTAGTCAAAAGATATTTTCATACAGTCTGAATAACCGCAAGTTGTCGGACGTTTTAGGTGCCTTAAAACCTTTCTAAAATGTTAATAGGAACCGCTTACCTAGAATCTCTAACTTAAATGATTTTCCTATTTTGAATCATCAAAGTATTCTATAAAGGTTTCTTGATTCCTTTTCAAAATTAATTGGCGACTCTCAAAAGTCAAAATTTTCGCAAAACATATGAGATGTTCTATAACTCTTGCCTTAGAGGTAAGACTTAACCAAGGACTTTTAAACAACAAATTACTCTACTTGGGTAAGATTTGACACTACCATATTGTGTCTTTGATTTATGAGATGTTTTATAAATCATGAACTTTCAAACAACAAGTTATGCCTTATGGGTAAGAGTTGACACTACTACATTTATGCCTTATGGGTAAGAGTTGACAATACTACATTATGTCTTGATTTATGAGATGTTCATGAATTAGTTCAAGGAATTTCAAACAGCAAGTTACGCTCCATGAGCAAGAGTTGACACTACCACACTGTGACTTGATTTATGAGATGTTCTATAACTCTTGCCTTAGAGTCAAGACTTATCCCACAAGTTACACCCTATGGATAAGAGTTGACACTATCATATTGTATCTTGATCTATTTGATGCTCTATTAGTCTTGCCTCTAAGACAAAATTTAGCCCAAGAACCTCTCAAAAACAACTTACGCCCAATGGGCAAATATTAACACTACCACATTGTGTCTTGATTTATGAAATGTTCTATAACTCTTGATTTAGAAGTAAGACTTAACTCAAGGATTTTCAAACAACAAGTTATGACCCCCAAGCAAGACTTGACACTACCACATTGTATCTTGATTTATGAGTTGTTCTATAATTTTTTTCTTAGAGGTAAAACTTATCACAAAGAACTTTCTAACAACAATTGATGCCCTTAAATTTGCTTTAATGTCAAAAAAATCCATTTGCGGATTGTCCAACTTTTTATTTATTAACAAAATACAATAGAAGTTGAGATAAAACAAAAAAGAGAAGAAACAAAATAGAGAAATGAATAAAAGAGATTGAGGAAAAAAAATTTAAAAAAATACAAGAAAAAAGAGAAGAATAAAATTTTTTAAAACAAGTTTAAGAAAAATTTAAGAAAGAAGAAATGATAAATAAGAAATCATAAAAATAAAAAATAAAGGTTGAGACAAATGAATTAAAAAAAAAGAGAGGGAAATGGAGAAATAAATAATGTTTGAGAAAAAAAAGTAAAAGAAAAATAAAAGTTGAGACAAATTAATTAAAACAAGAAAAAAAATTAAGGAATTTTTTTTTAAAAAGAGACAAATGAGAATAAAAAGTTTTAAAATATTTGAGGTGTAGAGGGGCAAGAATGTACTTGTACTATACATAAAAAAAGAAGGAAGACTAGTCTTTAAGACCTTTTCTTATGGGAGACAAAAAACTAAAGTCACCCACTATGGGGTCATTCCATGTAATTTTTGGCAGAAAATAGCCCAAATTAGCAAGCTTCAACCATATTCCCCCCCCCCCCCCCCCCTAAAAAAAAAGTATATATAGCTACCCATAGCCCTCTACGAAATAACTTTAATCCTATATTCCCTTTTTATCTAACTATGAAGTGTGAATCTTTCACTTTTGTATATAACCTCTTTACTATGGCGAGTTAGCCGATAAATTAAACCATGTTTTTAATAATCTGTGGCAATTGAGAGATGTGTGATAACAGTGAATAGAAAGGGCTCATTATTGTCATCGTCTATACACTAGTGAAGATGGTTGAAGTTCGGTTTGAAGTTTTTGATCTGCATAATTGTGATTTGTTTCGATTAGTTGATATTGGATTTTGTCGGGATATCTTAAGATGCTTTAATATCAATGTGGAGGTGCTTGGAGACGATTTGGGCTGATTTCTAAATTGAAAACTTGTTTTAGAGATAACTCCATTCGTGTATATCTCCTGTGTATTAATATGTCCCTCTATATATTTCTGTATCTTTTGTATTTATAAATCATATATACTTACGGAAACTTGTTTGTCATAACATTGATACATGATATATAAGATGCTATACCATCTTGTTGTAACATTTCCAAGTATGTGGTTATGGACCATATGGGCCTCCTCACCACATCAAGTATATAGTGGGTCATAGATGTGGATCTCTAAAAGGGAAAAGGACATGGGTTGACCCTTTTCAAAATAATTGACCCATGTTCAGGCCATTGGACATTCATAACCAATTGGTTCAAATAAATTTCATATTATGGTCATTTCATAATTTGGGTCATTTTG